>NC_090023.1:89394168-89697198 GCF_037176765.1 Anolis sagrei
ATAGGTTCTGTATGGTTGTTCTTAAGTTGAATTTTTAAAATGTAAGTTGGAACATTTTTAAAATGTAACTCCAGCCAAAAATATATATTCTTTAGCTTTGGATAGCATAGGGAAGGATCAATACCCTTGTGTTTTTTTTTATCTGTTTGTTTGTTTTGTTCTGTTAGAAATGTAATACAATGTTCTGGTTGCGGATGACACGATAATACCCTTGTGGAGTTTGTTTTGCTGTCTGTGTCCTTATTCAGAAAATTTCACCTCACTTTCTGTCCCTGTGATAATTGGATTTTGAAAAAAATTGGTTAGTTGTGGAAGCAAGGATTGGTGGCAAAGCTTCAGTGGAGCCGGCTTTTCCCCATGATAACTCTTTCAGGAGTGAATTTCCCTTCTTAGGGGGGTAGATTTCTCTCATTTCTTGTTGTCTCACCCCCATTCTTAACTATGAGTAGTATGTGAGTTGGATGTTTGTAACTCAGGGATTGACTGTATACACCAACATCCCACACCAGGATGGACTATAAGTCATTGAGAATACCACCCTGAATAAGGTTACAGCACACTTTCTGCAAATGTTTACTCACAACTGACAATGTGTACCTTCAAGTCAATGACACTCCAGTGGGCTCCTGTATAGCATAACAGTATGTGAACGTCTTCATGGTTGACATGGAACAACACTTTCACAAAAGATGCTCCCAGAAATCTCTGTACATATATCTTGATAACATATTTTTATTTGGACATATGGAAAATAATCACTTGAAATGTTTCACCAGGATTTCAGCTACTCCTACCTTGCCATCAACCTGAGCATGGAGCAATCCATACAACAAATTCACTTTCTTGACAGCACTGAACAACTTCACAATGGACTTCTAAGCATTTTATTCTAAGAATTTCAAACCACACTTACATCTCTCAATTTCCACCAAGAAAACACTACCAAATTTATTGTTATAGCCAGACTGTCTGATATAACCACATCTGCTCAGACCCAAAAAACAAAAAGTGTATCTATACTGCAGAATTAAAGTGGCTTGACACCACTTTAACTGCAATGGCTTGATACTATGTCATACTGGGACTTCTAGTCAGGTAAGGCACCAGCACTCTTTAGCATAAAAGGATAAAGACTGTAAACTACAATTTGCATGATGCCATGGCATTGAGCCATGGCAGTTCAAGTGGTGTCAAATGGAGATAGATGCACATGGTGTCTCAAAACCCTTGGATTAACAACAGGCATTTCTGAAACTACAATATCAACCTGAGTAGATGATGAAACAAATTAACAATGTAAGTTTAGTTCCCAGAAACAATCTACAAAAAAACAGGCCAAGCACACAAAATGACAGAACACCCTAGCTGGGGTCATTTACCTCATCAATGAGCTGTAAACCCATTTTGAATAATAATACAGCCTTTTCACAAACTGTAGGAGGCAGGCCTTTGTTAGTCTATGGAGAGCCTCCAGATCCTAAACAATTACATGCAGCAGAAAAAACGCCTCTCAAGAACCCAGATGCCACATCCTTCCACATTTCTAGACTGGCAGCAGTAGTACAAGGGCCATGAATATCACCCATATTCACTTGTTCTTCCTCTAATGTGAAATATGCCATTTTATTCCAGCAATCTACTGTAAATGCACAGGGCAGTCTCTTTGCGAGAGGATAAACAGACATCAATTAGACATTAGAAATGGTAATACCATAAACCAGTTGCAAAACATTTCAGCTTTCCTGGACATATAGACCAGGATTTAAAGGTTATCGAACAAAGAAAAACCAGAAAGAGAAACAGCAGAATAAAATTATATCCACAAATTCCAATCAGATGAATGAACAAGGACCATGGCTTCATGGCACACTACACATATTAATCCCTACTGCACATGTAACAAAAGGAATCTTCTCAAATAAGTTTTGAGCCGAAGAAAACTACCAGTAAATTATAATAAGTAGATTAATTGCTTTTCCACATCAACACTAACCCTAACGATCTGAAAGACCCACATTACCTTATACAACACTTTGAAAATTTAGAGTAAGAGACACAGGCTCGTACCCAGGATTTCGTTTCGGGGGGGGGGTTAATTTTTTCAGGGGGGGTTTCGGGGGGGGCTGAGTTTCGGCGGGGGGGGGGGGGCTGAGTCTGAGTTAAAGAGGGTATACCCTAGCAAACCTTTTGTATCATTACCCCAATACCCCCATGCATATGGGATATATTGAGTATGGTGATCAGATCATGATATGAATAAACATGACAGTTTAAGTAATGCACCAGTAAGGCCTTTTCACGAACCACCATGAGAATTTCGGGGGGGGGGGGGCTGAAGCCCCCCGAGCCCCCCCCCCCCCGACTATATGCCTGAAGAGACATGAACTGCATATTTTTCAAACCTATTATGTTTTATCCACTTCTACAACTATGTAAATATGCTTTATATCCTGAGTCCTGGATATCATTCCGTACTGCATCTGATTAAGTCAGTTTATATGCAGGAAAGCTCATGCTAAAATAAAAACCAGTTAGTCTTAAAGAAAATGCCACATGCCTTTCCACCCTCCCTTATCCTTCATCTATTTTGATATTACCAACCAACAAAACACAGCCATTATCTTATCTCACCCAGGGCAACTTTCTTTCTTTGTTGTTCATGGATCTGACTAGAACCACGGATATAACTATGTTTCAAGCAATAAAGCAATCTAAATAATTATACAGAAGCTTCCAGATTCACTCTCAGATATCAGTTATAAATTTCACTTTGTTTAATAGTCCTTACAAGATCACAGCCTAAAGTCAATACACAATGGGTGTATCACTTCTTGGAAGACCTACAAAATACACTCCGTTATTTCAGTGCAGATTCCACATGTGTATAAAATATTGCATTATGATCCCTGACTTGATGGGATTACAGGATCAGATGTACATTTTCATTTGCTTGAATATCAAATGTGCAATCCATTTTAATCTCAATCATAGTTTAGAATACTTTCATGAAAGATATAAATAATGCACCTTTCCCTCTCTGTTGTGTGGATTGATTCGGGGTTTGAATTTCAGTTACTAAAGTTGCAAATATGTGGACACCTATCTCCACATGTGGATTGATTGCTTTAATGTCAAAGTCTTCTGGATGGTGGTTATAAATAAAATTTCACTTGTCACTAAACAAACCACACATTTTTATCTTGCTCTTCTGTTACTTTACCTTTATGCCAAAGAAAACAGCACTTTAAAACACAGGAATCTTATTCTGACTGCCACAAAAGCTGAAATGACAGCCTCTTGGATGATAGATGACTTCACTATTGAAAGGTGGTGAGCAGAGGGGGCCCTAGGTAATTTTCAACGGTAAGCAAACTATTTTGGTGCCCCCTGCAACCAATCACTGATATATATTTTCTGTTTGTCGTGGGAGTCCTGTGTGCCATATTTGGTTCAATTCCATCATTGGTGGAGTTCAGAATGCTCTTTGATTGTAGGTGAACTATACATCCCAGTAACTACAACTCACATATGTCAAGGTCTATTTTCCCCCAAGAGCGCCCCTGGGCAAAATCAACTATACTGCAAATGCTTACTTTGCATAATGGTTGAGCCGCCCCTGGTGGTGAGCAAAAGACTGGATTACATGGCTGCTTGAAAGGCTCTTGTACAACATTAACTTCTGTAATAGAGGCAAGAACCCAAATTCCGCCAATGACTATGTTAACTCTGAGTCACAGTGACTGCAGCCACATGCCGATTTACAGAATGATGACTTAGACAAACCTGACAATTCTTGGAGAAAGGTGTACTCTTCTTGTTCAATAATACCCAATACTTGATCATTATTCTAATGGAACATTCTGTTAGGTGCCACTAGTGCCCGTCTACATCCTGATGTTTATACATTACTTCTTTTTTTTCTTCCTATTATTTGTTTGTGTTTGTTTGTTCTTGAAACTGAAATGAATAATTTAAAAAATAACATTATGGCTGCATCCTATGAAATTCTATGATTTGTAGTTAAGAAGGATGATGATCCCTAAGACAGAATAATGGTATGGCTTGAGTATTGAACTATGATTCTGGATAGCAGGATTCAAATTCTGCTCATCCGTGGAAACCCACTGGGTGACCTTGGGCAAGCCTTAGGCCCCTTCTACACTGCCATATAATCCAGATTATCAAAGCAGATAACCCACATTATCTGCTTTGAACTGGATTATATGAGTCTACACTGCCATATAATCCAGTTCAAAGCAGATAATCTGGATTTGATATGGCTGTGTAGAATGGGCTTTAGAGAAAGGTAAGAGTATACATCATCTGAAAAAATCTTGTTAAGAAATTCCTTTGATGGGGGTCACTTTAGGATCACCATAAGTCAGAAATGACTTGAAGGCACACAACATCAGCAACTACAATTACATCAACTACAGTAATATCCCCTGGATAAAAGTCTAAATGCCCTCCCTAAGCTTCAAGGATTTAAGGATTCCATAAAATGGCGCAATGACAGTTAAAGCAATATAAAAACCCAATAATTCTGCAATATGAAAGAGACTCAAGTTACATCAATGGAGAGCTTGGGATTTTACTTCTTTAAGACTAATGTCTCCTCATTCCTGATTATAATGCTTGAAAAATAGTCAATTGTCAGTACTAGTTACCATGCTTAAAAATATTTTAAGTTACAGTTCATACTGCTTTTTGTTACTTTTAAAATTAATCAGCAACAACAACAAAAACTTTACTACCTCTTAGGAAATATATGAAACTTGGAAAAAAAGGTCAAAATGCTCTTTGTCATAACTTTTAAAGTATCTGTTATATCAATACAATATATCTATTCAATTCGTTATGTTGTCCTTGAAATGTAATGTTGATGCATCTTAAAGAAAGGAATTTGTTGTGCAGAATCACATTACTTATGATTCATTACTTCTAAGCACTGCCTGGATGACATGCCATTTGAGGTAGAACACATTTAATTTATCAACAAAATGTGCACCACTTTGTACATAGTCAATAATGAGTGAAAAAAATGCTGGACATTTTCAGGGGCTCTTTCTATTTTCCATATCTTTCAGTGTTAAGTCCAAAGTTTAAGGTATATCAGTACAAGTTCAAAATATGCCTCCTTGATAGATCACAACCATTACCCATAAATCTATTTCACAAAGTGGACATTAAGAATTGTTATGCTATAGGTAGCCTGGAGATAAACTTGTCTGAAACTTTAAGTTAAGAGCTCTTACAACAAAGCTGAGACATAAACACCCAAGACTGATAAAATACTATACCATGAGGCTTAAGGTAGAAGCAAAACATCAGTGAGTTCTATCATATGTCATTCTCCACATACAAAGTCTACCAATTCATGCTACATAGTTTTTTTTATCTTTATTTGTACAAAGGATATCTTTGAGTTGCATGTTTATTCCACTTATATCATCCATTCTCTATTTAAAATATTGAATAAAACAAGTCCTGAAATGTGCATTTGGGAGAAGTCTACTATAGACTCCTTTTCAGCTAGTTTGCCTTTCAGTCCACTCCACTAAACCTTCCATAATGCATAATCAGTTGTGACTTGGTTGACCTAATATGTAAAAAAAACCCTGCACATTTTGATTAATGCCTTCCCCACTTCAATATATTATGTATATAAAGTCAAAATGAGAAGCATTATGGGTAAAGTGACCAAATAAATCAAAGTAGGAGAATTTGGTGAGCTAACTATAATTCTTCCAGGTCAATGCTATCTACCAGTTTGATTTTTTTTTACTTTTTAAGAAACCCAACAATGCTGCACATTGTGTGGAAGGGGCCTAATTCTGGATAAAGCAGGGTTTTCCTGTTTTGTCCCAAATTAATCCTTTTTTACCTGAGGCATTATTTGGACACATCAGGTAAAAGTCCGACAGGGCCTGCATTTTGAGCCCTGTCTAGAAGGTCCCTCAGCTCTTAGGAATTTAATTAAAATGTACAATAATATTGCTAATTATTATAATATAATAGGGACGTTAAACCGCTGAGCTGCTAAACTTGCTAACAGGTTCAAATCCGGGGAGCGGCATGAGCTCCCGCTGTTTGCCCCAGCTTCTGCCAACCTAGCAGTTCAAAAACA
The DNA here is from genome assembly GCF_037176765.1 of Anolis sagrei. Lineage (NCBI taxonomy): Eukaryota > Metazoa > Chordata > Lepidosauria > Squamata > Anolidae > Anolis > Anolis sagrei. The sequence continues at coordinate 89,400,296 of NC_090023.1, forward strand.
TGTAAATGTGAGTAGATCATTAGGAACCACTCTGGTGGGAAGGTAACGACACTCCAAGCAGTCATGCCAGCCTCATGACCTTGGAGGTGTCTATGGACAATGCTGGCTCTTTGGCTTAGAAATGGAGATGAGCACCAACCCTCAGAGTTGGACATGACTGGACTTAATGTCAGGGGGAAACCTTTACCTTTACTACTCTTATGATAACAGACTAAAATTTAAATTTTACTTTATATCCAGCAATTGGAACAAAATTTGTTTCCTAGAAAAAACTAACATGCATCCAATGACAAAAAAGCAAAAATATATCAGTGTGTTGAATCCAGACTTAAGATAGATGCTTTGAAAAAAACGTGGGACAAGTTAGGTATGTCATCATCATTTACACCAGTGTTTCTCAAACTCTGTTCCTCCAGGTGTTTTGGACTTCAGCTCCCAGAAATCCTAATGAACTTGCCAGCTCTTAGGAACTGTAAGAGCTGAAGTCCAAAAGATCTGGAGGAACAGTTAGAGAAACACTGATTTGTACCATGACTTTCCCCTCAGATGATGATTTCCCTGGTTCTACTCAAAGTAAGACTAAAACTGGACCCAGCCCAATAAAATCAAGGATAACTTTAATACTTTTATTGTAAGCTGGCCTGAGTTCTTATATCAAACATAAAAATTAAATTGAAAAATATAAATGAATAATTAGACATTCAGAGCAAGGGCTGTTTGGAACAAGAAGAAAAGATGTATTGTTTTTATCACATTACAATTTTACACCCAGGATCTGGTGTGCTGTAACATGAATATAGATATTCTGACGGTTTCACAGGACAGGTTATGGTGGTTTAAAGCATCTCTGTAGTACAGATGGAAACACAACCATTGCTCATTTCCTTTTCACATGATGAGGAAACAGCTACCATCACATATGCCAGGAATGGGAATTATGTAGTCCTCCAGATAGTATTGGACCACAACCCCCTTCAGCGCTAGGCAGCACAGCCAAGAATGTGGAATACTGGGAGCTGCAGTCCAACAACATCTGGTGGGCCATATGATTTCCAACCCTGGCTTAGACTGATATTAGCAAACCTAGTAAACAGTCAATCCTGGGTGAAGAGTAGGTCATTTGCCTGTAGAATCATAGAATCAAATGCCTGTGGTCAAAAGCTTTGCATGGAAACAAAGCATTAATTGTATCCTGTGACCTTGATCTCTATAACAGCAGCAGTGGTGGTTTCTGTATCATCAAATTCCCTTTCAGGCTCCTTATCAGTGAAAAAAAGGATGCTATCTCTGCTTGCCACACCCATTAGTGATACACAGCATCTCTGTTTTCTGCTGGAAAGAACAACAAAACCTTTATCTCTGGCTGATTTCTTTGTTTTTTCCAGCCAAGCACTGCCAGGCACATTTCTGCCATGAGGAGGAGTGAATGGCAGCTCTCTTCTCGCCCAAATGCAGGGCAAGAAAATGATGGGAGTGGGTGGTGGGTATTTGCAGCTGAGAGTTTCTGCTCTGAGAATGGGAACGATTAAGGCTATTGGTGGCTTCTTTTGATAGGAAGTCAATTAAGAGAGGAATTCAGATGTACATTTACACTATGTCTGTGACATTGTCTAAACTGGAATGCTACCATCATAGCATATATGGCAACAATAGGAATTGTGTATCTGGACTGTTGTACTGCAAATCCAACAAAATATGATGGGTTGAATTGTTCTTAGTTCTGATTTATGGCATAATGAGCAACCCATACTCAATGAAGTAGTTGGATCTTATTTTTTCCTATGTTGCATGCTTTAGGGGAGAGAGTTGGGAACAGCACAATCAAAGAACTCCGTTTAGACATCTCTTTTGCCAGGGTGTGAAATTATTGCATAAGATGCAGCATGTTGAGGATCACAGCTATTGCTTCTTACACAATCATTTCTAAATGCATGAAATCAATGGGAGTTATGTCTGAATACAAACAGCAGGACTTGGCACAGGAACTGTTCCAAACTATTCATTATTTGTTCTTGCTGTGGGATTTCATTTTATACAAAGAGAGCAAAAAATATTGATAGGGGTTTCTTTTTTCTTTTCGCCACCTCACAGTAAAACAAAAAACAACTGTGCAGCTTTTATTTTCTACAAAGCAAGTGTGCTTCATTTTCTAGGATTATGGCTTTGCCAATTGCTGTTATATAAAAAGGAAACTTTTAAAGAGAGCGCAATTTATATACACTTTATATTTGTACTCCATATATGGCATGCTGTAAAGATGAAGATCATTCCTAAACCTTGGCAAAGCTTTACTGGAGACAAGACACAAAGTGTGAATAAATTACATATTTAATAAAAAAGAGAAATGTTTTTATGTGTTGCTCATAGCTTTGTTCACTTCACTTTGATGAGCTACAGACGCTTTTCTTGGAGCCGGCTGAAAATTTCTTTCATACAGAATTTTGTATTGTTTTATGTTTTCTTGTACTGTGTTTGATTTGATGAATGTATAACACAGGTAGGAATCCTGTAGCCTTAGAGGTTGTTGGACTACAAACCTGTAAATGCCTTATTGGCTATGCCAATCAGGGTTCCTGGACTTGCAATTCAACAAGATGTAGAGAGCCACAAATGACAACTTTTATTTTACAGTCACTCTTACCACTTCTACTTTGAATTGTACAGTGGTTCTCCTTGTGATTAACCCTGTCCCTTCAGAGGTTCTGCTTACAAGAAGACCAGTATAATTTAGAGCACATACAGAAAGAATAGCAAATAGATTAAGATCTTCCATGGAGGTCCTGATCTCGGCCCCAATGGCCTCACAAGTATGGCTGGTGGGGACGAGGGACAGGGCCTTCTTGGTGGTAGCCCCACAGCTGTGGAATTCCCTTCCAAGTGAGATCAGGCCAGCCCCTTTCCTTCTGACCTTTAGGAGACAGCTAAAGACCTGGCTGTGGAACCAAGCGTTCGGCCCATCATAGGAATATTTAAAGTTAAGGTGAAAGTTGAAAGTGCAATGACCCAGGACTGTTTACAGATAACGGATATGTCTGTGTGATATGTGATGTTATTTTATGTGATGTATTTAATAATGTTTAATGTTTGATTGGGGGGGGGGGAGTCAATTTTAAAGTTTTATACTGTTTCTATTGAAGGCATTGAATTGTTGCAAACACTGTGAACTGCCCTGAGTTCCCTTCAGGGCTGAGAAGGGCAATATAAAAATATAGCAAATAAATAAATAACAATAAAATTGCATAAATTAGATAATGGCACCTATTCTCTCAGTAGTATTGGCCAGGGAGTACTGTCAGACCCAGTGATTCTGGCCATGAAAGCCTATTTCAAGACATAGATCTAAATCTCATCAATATGATGAAGCAAGACCTGCAGTGAGACATTCATAAAAAGGCCTCAAATGTCATTGAACCAGTTCTCCAAGTGTGCATCTACAAAATAGAATGAATGTAGTTTGACAGCACTTTAACTGTCAGGAATCAATGTGACAGAATCCTGGGAGCTGTAGTTTGGTAACTCACCAGCACTATTTGAAAGAGAAGGCTAAATGCCATGTCAAACTACAACTCCCGTGATTCTATAGCATTGAACAATGGCTGTTAAAGTGGAATCAATCTCATTAATTTGGCTCTCCAGCTGTTTTTTATTTCAGCTCCAACAGTTCCTAACAGCTGGTAAGCTGGCTGGGATTTCTGGGAGTTGAAGTCCAAAACACTTTGAAGACCAAAGTTCACTCATGTCTCGTATAGATGCACCGTAAGGTGGAATGAGAGATGCTTCTCTGAGGCCATTTCTGCTCAAGGGACTACCAACAGGTACTGAATATAAAGTTCATATATTTGTTCATATATGGATATTGACAACAGTTGTGGATAAATAAATGTTGAAAACACATATTCAGTATCATTTGTTTTGCCAGAATATCTATTGTTCTTTATTTAGAATTATGATGTTAGATTAAAACCTAATAATATTTTAGGATGCAAATTTGTGGTGAACCTGTGGGGTACATACATTTATAAAATATTCAAAATTATTCACTTCTTTAATTCTAATATATTTTGAATTTTCAAGACAAAATTCTACATGTTGATAGATGGTTAATCACTTTGTTTTAAAAACCACTGTATGCTATCGATTAAATGTTGACAGGTGCTTAGCACACTTTATTTTTTCTGTTTTACAATATATACCTGTATTAAATTCATTTAACTGCCAGGCATTAGATACTTTCATAAATAATACATTACATCACTCATTGTGAGTTAATGAAATGTCTTTGTATGGGGTGGGGGCAGACATTGAGAAATAAAAAAGGAAAAGGTTTTTTAACTATATATATAATTCTGCTTATTTCTCTCCAAACAATTTTCCAAATCTGGCCTGTGTTGCAGTGACATCTGCTGAAAGAAAATAGAAGATGCATTTACAGCGATGGAATGAAAATGAAGCTTCATAATAGTAAGATTAAAAAGAAAGACGGTTCAGATATCTTGAGGGCACCAGAACCTACCTGATCTTGAAAATTAAGCAGGTTGGCTACTGTTAGTAGCTGTGCTGAGTATTTGGATGGCAGGCATCAAGAAATACCAGATTCTATAGGCTATATTTCAGAGGGAGCAGCTGGCCAAGCCACCTCTGGGGATTATTTGCCTAAGAAACCCCTTTGAAATCCATAGGGTTGTGATAAGCCAAGAAATAGCTTGAAGGCACATAACCCCCCCCCCCCTTTTCTTTTCTTTTCTTTTCTTTTCTTTTTTTTTTTTTTTTGCATTTTGTATCCTTAGGAGAATATTAAAAATATATCTTTACTCAGAGAAGCTGGATTTGGTTTGCTAAGAAAACAGTTCCTGTGGGATGCAAACAGAAGATATTCAAAAAAGTGATAAATGATTTTTTTATGAGAAACAGTAAAGTGGCAAACATGGCAACACTGTAGATGATATCACATTGTTCAGAGTAAAGAAAACCAATACAGATTGAGAAGAATAGGCAACAAAATGGCAAAGCTGATTCAGCATAAGAAAGTACAAAATAGCACACACTGGACCACAAAATAAAAGCTTTGGATACGCTGCACACATCATCTACAGATGGGACTGGAACTGGCAATGTCACACCAAAAAGGTTAGGTTGGACAGAACAGTGAAGTTGTTAGCTGAATAATAGATAACAAGTGTCAAAAAGTGGTGAATTCTATACTAGAGTTTATTGAAGATAATACTACCAATATGTATAAAGTCTGTGGTGGTGCTGTATGTGGCATATGGTATATAGTTCTATGGTCCTTTCGTACTTAGAAGGTATAGCACAATTTTTCAATTCTAACTACCACGTTTCGACCCTATGAAGTCCTCTAGACTTCTTCTCTTGAGGTCCTCTTATGCTTCGCCAAACTAAAACCCACACAATTACACAGAATACAACTAAGACTTTTAATGTGGAATCACAATGCTATAACTGAGTTATGTAAAAGACACTTATATCATGTTGGAGCATCTAGAGATTTCTGGAGATAACATCTCTAAGAATAGCTAGATCCTCCAGTGTAGTTCTATGGTCAGCTAGAATTTTTGTGTGTGTGTGAGGAGTGGCTTGAGAAACTGCAAGTCGCTTCTTGTGTGAGAGAATTGGCCATCTGCAAGGACATTGCCCAGGGGACACCTGAATGTTTTGATGTTTTACAAGGCTTGTGGGAGGCTTCTCTCATGTCCCCACATGGGGACCTGGAGCTGACAGAGGGGGCTCATCCATGCTTTCCCCGGATTTGAACCTGTGACCTGTCGGTCTTCAGTCCTGCCGGCACAAGGGTTTAACCCATTGTGTCACCAGAGGCTCCTTGAAATGAAATGGATTTAACAGGCATTGCTATTCCTTGAGGTACATAACAAATGCAGGACTGTGAAAGTCCAAAGTATTTTTTTGAATTGTGCCACAAAGACTAAGTAAACATAAACAAAACAACACTTGTTGAACAGAATATCAAAAGACAAAGAGAGATAAGAATAATGTGTGCAGAATAAGGCATATTCCACACAGATTCCCCAAATAAGAAAGAAGACAATGAAATAAGAATAACAAATCAGTAAAAGAAGATAAAAGAAAACACACAGTTCTTGCACTGTTAGGGCATTTCCTGACCACAGCAAATTTTCCCCACTGAAAGAAGTTGCCATTCCTTCCCCTCCAAAAGAGGACAATCCACTGCCATCCAGGGTACAACCTTTCTGGTTCACCAAATGATGGTTTTGCAAAAAACCACTCCACCCTACCCCATCCCCACACACCAAAAACACCATGGAATCCAAACAACAAGAATATAATTGATTTCTTGAGATAATATTTTCCTCAGTTATTTTTTTCTGTTTGTATAGGAGGAAAGTGTCTACATGCCAAGTGGATGAAATGGGAATGCTGCTGCTTATAGCTATGTAGGTTGTGACACTGTATGTTTAATGTAGACAGTCTTCAACATTGCCACAGCCTTCTGAGGCCCCTTCTACACCGCCATATAAAATCCAGATTATCTGCTTTGAACTGGATTATATGACAGTGTAGACTCATATAATCCAGTTCAAAGCAGATAATGTGGATTATCTGCTTTGATAATTTGGATTTTATGGCAGTGTAGAAGGGGGAGCCCCTGGTGGCACAGTGGGTTAAACCCCTGTGCTGGCAGGACTGAAGACCGACAGATCGCATGAGCTCCTTCTATCAGCTCCAGCTCCTCATGCGGGAACATGAGAGAAGCCTCCCAGAAGGATGATAAAAACATCAAGTCATCCAGGCGTCCCCTGGGCAACGTCCTTGCAGACGGCCAATTCTCTCACACCAGGAGCAACTTGCAGTCACTCCTGACAAGACCAAAAAAAAGTGTAGAAGGGGCCTGAGTGGATCAGAAATGTTCTGTCCTAGGACATGGGATTAAGGATTTCAAAATCCTGCTGTTCTAGGGAGTAGGTTTTGGACCTCACAATGTGGATATTTCACATCCTATTGAGAAGGAACAACTCAGAACTCCCTGCCTTCAAACTGATCTGACCTGCAGCAGGGAGTTCCGCAGTTCTCCTTTGCCCGCTTGGGCCAACTTCCATGGAATGTGGCCAGAGCAGCAGCTTCAACCGAAAGACTCTCCTTCTGGTTTTCTTTCTTTCCCCTTCCTAAAATTGTAACAAATCCCCCCAATAAAGTATCAAATTTATTGTAACTTTTCCCTCTCTATAGTGTTACTTTGTGTCCTTTACTGCCTCCAGCCTATTCCTTGCATGAACTTTCCCTCTTCCGGGCTCCACCCCTCCACCCTGGGAATAACCATTTTTGCCCCAAAAAACAACATGGAGCCCAGCTGGCTTCCCGCTGCCATCACATCACTGTTGCCATCTCGTTGATGCCTGAAGAGCCTGTTGACCTGGGGAACCTGTTGCGGTCATCCCTTGGGACCTCCAGGAAACCGACGGGCCATCTTGGTCCTTGATGAGATGGGATCTGTAGTTTACTTCATTTTCCAACATCAATCTCGACCTACAGCACTGGCAATCACTTCCTAAAGATGGACTCTGGGGAACCTTCCCCATTTTGCCCTTATGAACTCAGCAACTTTTCCTGAACTTTGATCAACTTTTAGAACTTTTGGAAACTTTTTAGAAACGTTTTCCTCCCTAAAACCCCATGGATTTCCAGTATGATTTTAGACCTTAAATGAACTCTGGTGGGTGGGATGGGTTGATATGAATTTCTTTCCCCTCTTTCCCAATGTATGTCTTATGAACCCCATATATGTGTCTGTGTATAAAATATGAAATGCCACCCTTTTCGTGAGTCCAGTATGCCAAAATCTTAGTAAATTCTTCATTTCCTAAGGTAGATTTTCCCATTGATTATAAGGACTCAACAAAGACTTCTTGCATGGACAGAAACAATGGTGCCCCTCAGGCCTCAGAGCATGGGCACCTAAGAGGAAGCACCCCATGGTGACACAATCACTCATCAACAAAGGGACATCTTGCCTTCAGGGGGATCTGGATGCCCCATCTGCCTCACCCATTTTCTTCACACCCATGGCTGAAACCAAAAACCAGATAGCATCAACTGATCCCATACTCCGGGCTAGAGATTACCAGGGCTTGGCATCCACGCCAGCCACTTTTGTATATTTCACCCCCATTAGACAATACAAGGCCAGCTTGAGGAATCTCTGGATTATCGCCGGCAATCGGACAACACATTAAGTCACATTAATCCACTCATTTTTCTCTCGGTTCATTGTTTTCCACTTGCACAGCTTCCTCGCTCCTCATTGGCTGAGAAACTGAAGCGGCGCTGGCTTTCCCATTGGCTAAGGCGCGCCTGAGCCAGCCACGGCTCCCCTCCAGCTGATGACTCCAACCAATCAGTGTGAAACCGGCAGGGGGTGGGAAGTTTGAATTTGACAGTTCTGTATTCCTATAAAATTGTACTCATTTCCCCTACCAAGCATGTCAGCTTTGGCAAGGGATTGCGGTTGGACATTCGTACCAGCTGGGATGAAATAAAAACAACTCTGTGGCTTTTCTTCAACTTAGTGAGACTTTTATTGGGAAAAATCAGGGGGAAATCTTTGGGTGCTTCTTTTCTGTCTTACCAGGGTGAACAGACTCTCTTTGATGGGTCTGATTGGTCTCTGCCTCCTGGCAAAGATCCCCAAATTCTTGTTCGACATCACTATTGTAGTCAGCTTCTTGCATGTTAGAATTTCTGAATTTTTTTCACAGCTCTCTGTATTAAATCTTGCAAAAATCAGAAATTATGCCTGTTAATAGGTGTGTTTTCCTGGAGCCCAAAATTATGTTTGCCAAACATTGCTTTCTACACTGTTTTATTGTACTATAATTATTTTAATATATGTACACATATAGCCATATAATACAGCATGGTAAATGTCATATTATTTGTTAAAGTATGCATCTGGCGGGTACATTCCTGCCAGCACAATTTCTAAACATAAGAATAAAAAGAGAACTTCTGCATTGCAATTTCAAACTGTTTCTCTTCCTCTGAGATGAATTGCAAAATTGGTTCTAGTTATATTATGTTTCCCAAAACCAGTAATCTTTCAGCTACTCCACAAGCAACTGTTCTGTTATACTAGTCAGAGGTCACAGATCTACTTAAGAATTCAAAGCAAATGCAATCCACGAGTTTAACCTATTTCAACAGTTTTTGAAAATGATCACATGAAGGGAGAATTGTGTGTGCACTTGTCTACATATTCTTAATAGCCCACACTCATCTTGTAGTTGCTCTTGGCTGTCCTCATGTTGTTTCATTTTTCAACCTAATCACAAATAAATTGGGCTAGCCCAATTTAGCTCCACATTTAATTCCATTTTAAATGTATGTTTTAAATGTTTGCACTTTATACTGTACATGGCATTGAATGTTTGCCATTTTTGTTTATGGAAGTCACTCTGAGTCCCTTCGGGGAAAGAGGGCAGGTTAAAAATATAGTTGTTGTTGTTGTTGTTGTTGTTGCTATTGAGAGAAGTTCGGAAATGCTTTGGAGTTTGGCCAGAACTCTGGTGTGTCCTGTGGCTTCTGCACAGTATGAATAGCAGGTCTGGGTCCACTGTTCACATGGGCCGCTTCATTATCTCATTTTCCTTGTACTTCCCAGAGAAACAGGAACAAATTGGGGCCATGTTACCACTGCAGAGCTCCTGACCATTGTGGGCACTCTGATTTGACAACAAAACATGTGACCATACAACCAGGAAGAAGGAGGGATTGTTTGTGTACCTCTGTTGATAGCAGTGGCAACAGGAACTGTAAGGAGACAATCAAGCAAGGCCAAAACTATCTCAGCTCAGCTGGACCATCTGGACTCCAGAAGAAGGAGCCACTGTAAATAAGCCCCATTTTATCTTGACCTCCATGAAGGAAAAGCTAGAAATGTAAATAAATGAATACTGTGGGTAAAACTCACAGGGAAGCTCCAATGCACATGCAACCAAAATTAAAACAATGGCAACTTTTTCTTATCTTGTCCAACACATTCTTAATGTTCATGATATTGTTTAGGTCTGATGAAATGAAATTACAAAGTGCAGCAGGAGCAGGGGAAATGTGACTACTGCAAACAGGGGTAAAAACCATTTTGTGTCTAACAAGAAAACATGGCACCTTCTCACATCTTCTATGAAAGCTGTGTGGACTAGCATCAAACAAAAAAATATTATCCTCCACACCCACAGCAGCAAGAACATTTTGGGGCCTAGGACAAATCATGTGAGATGTATGGTTCCATCATTCAACAGATATAGGGGGGGGGGGTTGAAAAGGAATGCTGCCACTGCTACTGACCACTTGCCGTCTGATGCAGCTGCCTTGCTATGTCTAATGGCGTGACTGCAGCACCATTCCTCAGCATAAAAGGATTCAAGGTACTGATAAAATGTTTTATGAAGTTTTGCTAATGCAATTTAAAAACAAATCTCCCAGAACACTCTGTGTACAGCCTGTGATTAAAAGAGACAGCTGCAAATTAAATTTTCATCATGACAGTCTGTCAAGCCTATTATTCTTTACTTGTGCAGAACACATTTTCAAGCTTATTTTATTTGAATTAAATTGTAACCCCCTGTTACTTGCTTTAGCCTGTATATTCCAAATTAATGTGTACCTTGAAATAACAGAAGTAGCTTAATTATTTTTGTCAGAAAAAATATTTCTTGATAGTAGTATAAATATTTAGTGCGAAATATTACTGTGTTTTGTAGTTTCATCATCACAGGTTACATTTGTATCAGACAGTAAGGCAGATTGCAACTTACTTATTTACTTAGGTGATCTGTTGTAGCCCGAGGATGATGGTCCTCCAAATATAGTGTCTTGGCAGTGGGTCTGTAGGTGGCTGTGAAATCCTACTGTTGATCCACATGTTCTCCTGCAGTGAAGACATCGGTTTCCAGGAGGAAGGTGGTCCCAGTCAGGGTTGGCTTGACTCTCCTTCCTCCTGGCAGGTTTCTCCCTTTTGCCCTTCATTTGTGTCTCTTCAAATTCTGCAGCACTGCTACTCACAGCTGACCTCCAGTTAGAGTGCTCAAGGGCCAGGGCTTCCCAGTTCTCTGTGTCTATGCCACAGTTTTTAAGGTTGGCTTTAAGCCCATCTTTAAATCTCTTTTCCTGTTGATTAACATTATGTTATCCAATCTTGAGTTGGGAGTATAGTAACTGCTTTGGCAGATGGTGATCAGGCATTCAAGCAATGTGGCCAGTCCAGCGCAGTTGATGGCATTGGAGCATCGCTTCAGTGCTCACTTCAATACTTCAATGCTTCAATGCAACACTGGAAAGGTCTCATAGTGATGATTCCCAGGACCCTATTCTCTAAGGCCAGATATAGACAGGCCTTTCTTCCAGGAGAATCCATGTTTAAAAAACATGGATTTACCTGTGGGCCTGTCCACACCCACATCAGAAAACGAACACTTTCTGGGGTGGGTGTCCGGACGTTCTCTCAGGACTAGCCAAAGAAAACATCTTTTGGCTAGTTCGGGGGAGAGGGCCCTATTCCCCTCCCCCGAACCCCCAAACCCCTTAGAAAAGTAATAAATACTTACCCAGCCTCCATTACAAGCCTCAGCCAGCTCTCCCGGTGTATAGAAATGACATGCCAGGAGAGCAGGGGGGGGGGGAGTGATTTTCCTCCCTCTTCCCCCCACTCCCCGCTCTCCTAGTATGTTATTTCTATGCACCAAGAGAGCCGACCGATGCTTCTAATGGAGACTGGGTAAGTTTTTATTACTTTTCTAATGGGTCTGGGGGCTTCAGTAGAGGGGGGATGTATATTCCCACAGTTTACGGGGCTTATTGAGCTTGGTAAACTGTGAGAATACTGTCTGGACTGTGATATTCTGTAGTCCAGAACCATAAATAGTGGGTTTATCCAGTGCCTTCCAAGAAGGCACAGAATAAACCCACTATCTAATTAATTCACTGCAAACCAGGGTTTTCTTTGTTTGTAGCAAATTAATTCAGGACTGTCCAGAACGTTTTCTGGACAGCCCCTCCTTTATTGAGGTAGATACTGCAATAATGGTACTGTATGGATGGCCCCCCAATCAGAGCATCAAAAAGAAAATTGCCGCACATTAACCAGTGATTTAGGAGTGGGAAGAACATTCCTCCTTTCTGTCTGATAGCTGGAACAATTCTCGGGACACGGTAAGTGGGAGAAAAATACCATATATCTCTAATATGTTTACATCTAAAACTGTGGTTGCCTGGCACCAGCTAACCTACATGAAAAACCTTATTTAAATCTGAAGATTACCATTATATGGCTATATTTTTAAACCAATAAAGCACCCATCAATTGAGCACCTTGAGACATGTCTCTGGTTTCTTCCAAACATTTTATGGGTTTCTCCCCAGTTTTTGCTTCTGTCATTTAACCACACAGAGTACGAGACAGGAAGCACTTTTCAGCTAAATAACACAATGCTTAAACTAGCTTGTGGTACCAAAGGTATTCAGGCATAATATGTTATGTAAACTGCAACTGCTGAAATGTCTTTATTAGAGGAGCCAGAATCATATCCATATTTCACCTGGTCACCTCCTTGAGTACTTATGTAGGTGAAGTGTCTTCAACAGCCACTGTTAAAACAGATATCTTATTTTGACTATTTTTGGTCTCTACATTTGAATTCTTTAAGCAAGTGATTATCCAGGGAATATTCTATATCTTTGTTCTGGCAGAAAGACAGGCAGAATGTTAATGTTCTCACAGTTAGTATGAGCTGAGAATAACACTTCTTAAATTAGTTCTGAGGAGGTGGCATGATGCAAACAATTTACAGCAGTCTAGCACTGAAAAGCAGAAAATATCTTGAGATGTAAATGAAGTGGGATATTAAATGAAAAACTGCCTTCTGCTAAAGAAGTGTATTTTTCAGGGCCCACATCAAACATTTGGCTGCCCAAGACAGAGCAAAAAAGCCCAGTCCACCCACTTATTCATATCAAGGTTCAAGGATTAAATAACAGAGGTCCACGCAACAGGAAAACCCATGAGAAAAACACCTGAAATCCAGCATCTGATGTCAGAAGCAGTCACCTTGCTCTGTGTAATGGTAGGACTAGTTCTGGTAATCCTAAAATATATGGGTGCATAGAGTAAATCCAAGCAAATGACTTCCCTGAGACAAAGATTGTCAGTGCCATTACAGAAACATTAAAATTGTATTGCTAAAATCTGAAGATCTATATGGTTGAGTTTTTATGTCTCCTTTAGTGATTCAGAACATCCCAAACCAAGCAATACAGAAATCATAACTTCTTGCATTTTGTCTGTATTTGTTAACCATTGCGGTGGTTTCAAAGCCTAGGGTGCTGTAATGTGAGACCACATATTGGACTAGGACTCTGGGAAATCAGGATCTGAATCCCTTCTTAGGACAGGTTCTCTTTGCTTTTAAGGAAGGCAGTGGCAAATCTCATCTGAATATATCTGGCCAAGGAAATCCATCAATTGGAATCAATTTGAAGGCAAAACAACAATAACACAATTCTTATTAAAACTGCACTGCTAGTAGCCACTCATAGATCTAACATGCATACATTGATATAATATTGTTATAACAGTGGCAGAAAATTGGCTTCAAGGTTTGCCACATTCCAGATTATTTGACCTGCAGCTTCCATCAGTCCCACTTAGCAAGAGACCTTGGATTTTCCAGGACATTTGGCAGGTGTACATTTCCTGGCCAGTTTAAAATGTGGGTCATGCTTTGAAACATTCAGTTAGTAGACGTCATCCTGTTCTGGGTACACTAACCATCAAGAAATAATTGTCCCTCTAAATGTTTTTGAATTGCCCTCTCAATCAATCCTTGTTACCATAGCCTGCAGGGAACAGTCACAAACCTCTCTCCCTAAAATATTATACCTCTTTTGAAGATTTATGGTCATTAGTGAAGAGCAAGGAAAATAAATTGGACTATTTGCCTCATCATCCTTCCTGCCTTCATTCATTTCTCTTCTTTGTTGTTGTTTGCTCTCAGGTCATCTTCTACATATGACAACCATCAACCGCAGCTCAGTTATCAACGAGATACCTTTCAAATCTTCAGCTACCCTGTTAAGGTCTTGCAGATCCATGGCTGTGGTTTCTTTGATTAAATCCACTCATCCACAATGTAATCTTTTTCGTTTCCTACTGCTTTCTTCTTTACCATGCATTATTGCATTTGTCAATGAATTATGTTCTCTTGTAACATGTCCAAAGTACAACAACCTCAGTATAATTATCTTGGCTTCTAGTGTGCATTGAACTCTGGTTTGCTCTAGCATCTCCTCTCCCATTCGTTTCTCATTTTATTTCTCTAAATCGGGCATCACTGGAGCTCTCAAAATAATGTACATGCACAGTCATTTCTCCCCCTTTCTCTCCAGATTCTTTAAACAGTGCATGCCTTCTTCAAAATACGTCCATTCTAGTGCATTCATATTTAGGATTGCCGTCTAAATGTAGCACTGTTCCTCACATATACCTCTAGCAAATTCACATATGACAGGGTGAGATACAACAACTATGTTGCCAAAACATGTCTGCTGAGTGTTTGTTATGGTGTGGAGATACAGGCCAGTCTATACTGAAAGACATGATGTCCAGAACAGGACCATTCTACTTCTTACTTACAAATTCCACAAGTTTCAAAATAACCTAGAACATGTGGTAATTTAAAGTGGTTTGTTACTTTTGGGGTACCCTGTATACAATTTTTTGTTATTAAGTTTTCTTTTTTTTTAAATGCTCAACTTAAAACTTCAGATTTATTTAAACTTCTTCTGCTTGCACTTGAGAGTTTGATCCAGATTGGCATCCCACATGTATGCCTGCAAGTAAAACAGAAATAAAGGGCTCAGTTGCGTGTCATACATTTAACATTGGCAATTTCGCCCCGAGGGATTGTCTGTCTTGGTCTGTACCTTTTCCCCTGCTGTTCAGTTCACCTGTTTTCTTTGTCTGACTTTTATCACTTTGTTGGTTTTCCTCGGCTCCATTGACTTCTCTTTGTGTCTGGAATACTCCTTCCCCTGCTGTTGTCTATAGAATAGTTTCTCCTTTAAAAAATAAAACATATTAACTCTTTTCCTGTTATTTTCCTCTTCTAGTATTTATGTGCTTCACTTGTTACAAAGACAGAACAGAACAAAATACAAACATTAAAGGAGGAGAAAAAAGCCACTGATATGAAACACTTTTTGCCTTCTTTATGAAACCACTGTGCTTTATCAATTATATATAACATTTGCATATTGTAATCTTTCTTTCTTTCCTTCCCACCCCTCTCCTTTTGTGTTTCACTGATACTTAAGATTGTGAGCATTTGAAAAGGAATATTCATTTTCAATTTTTGAGATGTGCTTCTTTAATTTAAAATGCGTTGCTAATGGAACAACAGCAACAAAATAAAAGCAATTTGTAAAGGTAACCAGAATAGGCCTGTAATATAATCAAAACAATGGAAAGGTTCAGAAGGTTATCTTTTACAAACTGAGCAGTGCCATTCACATCAAAACACTGTTAACAAGATCATACGAATTTTAAGTCTCTGAAATGATCAGAGTTTAGGCTACCATCTATGATTAGATGAACTGGAGACCTTTCAAACCTTTCAATATTTAAATGTGTGGTGTATAGACAAATGCTTCACGTGGATATTTCTACGGGCATTTAGTTGACTTTTGCTGATGTCTATGGATTCATTTTCACTTCTTCATATCTAATTTTATTATTTTTAAATAAGCCTGTTTTTTCCTATTCTATGCTGTTCTTCCTTTTATGATCTCCAGCCATAATGTTTAAACTGAAAAAAATGACAACCCTTTTCAATGTTCCAAATGTTTTGAATTTCAGCTCCCATCACTTCCAGCCAGCATAGACCATGGTGAGGAATTCTGGGAATTGTGATTATATCTATGAGGATGGCAAAATTTGATTATACATACCTGTGTAAATATATTATTGATCCTCTTTTCAGCTCTTTTGAATAATCATTTTGCTGCTTTGAGCAATTAAAAACAATTGCCAGCTTGAGGAAAAACAAGAGTTGTCCTGGTAATTCTCATTCAGTGGTGCTGGACTTTGCATTAAAATGCTGGTGAACATCTTAACATTTTACCCAACTTCATAGTAAATGAGGCTGGGAAAAAACCCTGTGTAAAGTTTGGTGGAAATCTGTTTTAGATAATCAATAATATGAATCTCCTTTGTGTGTTTGATTTTTAATTATTAGAATTATCAACTGTGATTGATTTGTGACAAGTTTTGCTTTATAGGTATGTCTGGAGGCTAGCCATATGTATTGTGTTCCCAACGTAAAAAAAAAAAGATTTTTATGTACTAGTTTTCTTTAAAGCCAGCTTAATTAACAAAAATTAGAATAAAAATTAAATATTAAATAAGATTACCTTGCAGAAAATAAAGTATAGACACTCCTTATAGAGCATAAAAATAAATCATATTGTTTTTTTAGATCACTGAAAATTTCTACAAGATGCAGAGCCAACCTTAAGAAATGGGGCTACAAAGTGGAATCCACGACATGCGAGTGTGGAGAAGAGCAAACCACAGGCCACCTACTACAATGCAACCTGGGCCCTGCCACATGCACAATGGAGGACCTTCTTGCAGCAACACCAGAGGCACTCCAAGTGGCCAGCTACTGGTCAAAGGACATTTAATAGAATACCAAGTCTGCAAACTTTGTGGTTTGTTTGTTTGTTTGTTTTTAATGAAATACAACTGTTTTGGTTCACTCCTGACAAGATAAATATATAAAATAACTGAAAATTTATACTGTCAAGGTAGATAATGTCTTTCCTTTGGTACTGTTTGACAACATGGATTTTGTTGTACACTTGAGACCATTTATTCAGACACTCTCTGAATAACACTCAATAATAGAACAGTTAAAAAAAACGAGTGTATTAAATTCATAAACAATTTGTTTTCAAATGCACTGAAATGATCATACATAGAGATGAGACAGAAACACAACTGTGTTTGATCAAATATACCTTGAAATCATTGCAACTTATTTTAAATTCTCTTTTTGGTTTCCCAAGACTTCATTCCTTTCAGTATATTAGCAACACTCACAGGATGTTTAACGAAAGCATAGCTGCATGCCTAACAACAGGGAGGACAGGCTCCAGGCTTGAAAGATATGCATTATCCACTTTGGTTTTTTAATCAGAACCCTGAATCCTGAAACCCACAGAAGGTGTTTATAAAACAGTGACTTAGGGAATAGAAAGTCAGATGCTCTTGATGGTACCTTCAGTGTAAATTATTCAGTAGATCCAGATTTGCTTTTAGCCCACTCCTGTACCTCAAAATTGGCATTTGTTTCCCCCTCTTTTGTTTTTCTTTCCTTGTCACACAAGCAGGTACCAAACAATACTTGCAGACCTTACAACTGCTGAAGATGCTTGCCACATATGCAGGAGAAACATTAGGAGAGAATGTTTCTAGTACATGGCCATACAGCCTGAAAAACTTACAATAACCCAGTGACTCCAGCGATGAAAGCCTTCGACAATACAATGAAATAACCATGAAATAACATGCCACCTTATATAAGCCAGCATGAGCATTAAGAGTTGCAGGTGTGGGTTTTCTCTGTTTCACTACTTTTGCAGACATGGTGAGGACTCAAAAGAGAGCCTTCTGTGGCTGCTTCATGGGTTGGCCCCTCCCTGCTCTCTTTCTACTAGTAGGCGAATATGTTTTTATGTCAGTAGGCCTTTGAATTTGTAATTATGGAGCTCTAGTGTGTTTATGTGTATAAATACTGGGTATATGATTGTGTGATTATGTATGTATACATATTCATATATATATATATATAATATGTAATATGTAATAGGTATGCTGTTTTTAATGTCTCATTCTTTAATCTTTCACTCTTTAATTGTTTTCAATTATTTTTAAACATGCTCTAGTAATAGAGATATTTAATTCCTTTTTAACTTCTATAAAATTATTTTTGTAGCAGCATTTTTAAAGTATCATAAACCACCTTGGATCCCAGTTTAGTATAAAATATATACATTAAATAAATAAATAAGTAAACCCACATTGAATGTGTTCCCATTGCATGTTCCCCTTGTCATTCTTCTTCTGAGCTTTCATGTGTCTCAGGTTTCCTTCACACAATGTGGATGGTAGTGATGCAATAGCAATTTCATTCACAAGTGACATAACATAGGAACCCTGTTTTTGTAATTTATGACTGCTCTAAGAACAAGTCCGGTTAGATTTTTCCTAAACAACATCCTATTTATTCATATATGCAAATAATCTGTATGCTCAGCATCAAGCTGTATGTGCACTTGGGAACTAGGGATGTAAACCTATGCACGTTCACTTTGCATTGAAGCCATTCATTGTATTAGGACCTGCTTTAGCACAGGGTTGCAGTGTCTGTAATAGTAACACAATATAGGATTGCTTATATTTGCCAGCTGTAAAAACGATTCCAGATTTTTCTTTTGAAGCTGCATACTTTTATTCCAGGAAGTAGGAGATGGAATTTCTCTTCTTACAAGCATAATATGAAAATGTACAGAAAAATATATTAAAACCATAACTCATTGTCATACATTACTGTTTTAAAAGATATCTGTAACTAAATTGAGCAATGGCTAGAAATTTATTTTAGCTCCTGTTCTGTACTTCTCTTCATACAGTTTCCTCCTTTTAATGGACACAAGAAGACTCTTACTGTCAGCAATAGAATTGACAGAATAACCCTGACTATTGAAATTGTGTGTTTTGCCATCATTTTCACTGAGATGTGGATTTTATCATAGTTGTATGCTTTGTGAATTACAAGTCTGTCTGCACTTTGACAGCATTTCTATATAAAATTTCAGAATTTTTACAAAGAGGAATCTCATGCAACAAACAGTGACATCATGACACTTTTAAAATTAATCAAGAATAGTTATCTGTTTTTAGCCAGATTTAGCTAGAAGAGATTGCACTGCAAAGATAATATAATCTACAGAAATCCAACCGAATCATGGAGCTTTCCAAGTATTAAATAGAAGAAAGAAAGAAAGAAAGAGATAAAGGATAAATATTGATTTATCTATTCCCTGATCAGAACTTTCCAAATTGTGTGTCATGACATTTTAGTGTGTCATGCGAACACAATGGGAAACTCCAACCTATGTGAATTAAGAATACTAGCTTGCATATATTTTTACACAGCAAATGTGCCCATTAGTATTGGTAACATTAATAACATTAATAGTATTAATAACATACTGTTGCTCATAAATGACAAAAATCTTGGCAATGTCCTGTCTAGTTTACTGTTAATAACTCCATTGAAATCTCCCAATATAATCAAATTGTCAAAATCTGTCTCTTAAATTTTGTTTTTCAAAATTGACACAAATTATGTTTTAGGACCATTCGGTGTGTAGATATTGCAAACTAGATTTTTTTGTTCCTCCTGTTTTATAAGCATCCCCACCATTCTTCTGTCAGAATCTCTGAAAGCCAATTCAGTCACTAGGGTCTCCTTCACATAGATAACTACCCCTCATTTTTTCCTCTGGTGCTGAGGAATAAAAATCCTTGCCTAGTCTTTTCTCAGTTAGATGGGCTACTTGTTTTGAGAAATATGGGTATCTTGTAATGCCACAAGGTCATAATTACCTTTCTTACTTTGATTAAAAACTTTTTTTCTTTTAGGAGAATTAAGTCCATGTTACAAAATGATAGAGGTCTAAAAACTGTGTCACTAACATGACATGTTTGGAAAGCTCTGGGTTATACTAACTATGAGAAAGAGGAGATATCCAGTGTGGTGCAATGGTTTGAATATTGGACCAGGGTTCAAATATCTGTTCATGCATAGAAAGCCATTATAATTGTGCTCTTGTAACTTTAAGTGGGTGTTCCTTGTCATACAACCAGGCAACAGGTAGAACTTACTGAAACTCCTTTTATGCAACCACTAAAAGTACAGGAATGGTCTGCCATCCAACCTGAACCTCAAAAAGCACTACAGGGCATCTTTTCCTAAGTCACCCAGAGCTCTAAGCTGAAAGTGCTGAGTGGGAGCACAGCAACAAGTTATTACAAGTTTGCCACTTGTTCATTTTGATGATTGAATTTGGTGACCATGTCTGTCATTTGTTAGCAAGCAAACAGGCCTCTCCAGACGAGGTTATTTAGGAGACTTGCTAGGCATGCAGAAAACTACTAGTTTGTAAATTAGAGAGGGAATTCCTTGCACAACAACTTTATGACCAAGCATTCTAAATTCTCACCAAGAGTTGAGGGTGTCAAATTAATGACATGGGAGGAAGAAAAGGCAGAGTACTGGGGTCTGATTGAGCCTCTCAGCTGTTTATGGCATTCTGGAAGAGGGAGTTAAGACATGTATTCTTCTGTCTGAATGGCTCCTCTCTAGGGATGCCATAAACTTGGAAGGCTTCTGCTACTGTAGCTAAAAGTCCTTGGATTGGGGAGGGGCGATATCCTCCAGTTGTAATCGTTATCCTATCCCATCCTAGACAAGGAAGAAACATGGTACTATCGTATGCATGTCTACTCAGAAGTAAATACAATTGTGTTCAGTAGACTTGTTTCCTCCCATGCTTAGGATTTTAGAATTAGTTTAAGGATTCTCAATAAAAAGCAGCTCTTATGGGATTAAAAAGCTTGCATTTGGAAATTTGGTATTTCTAACCATTATTGTCTTCAACTTTCTTTGATACTCCAGTTCACTTGTCATCCACTGAACTACTTCCAGTCAGTGGACTTCACATGACTATGAGAAATGTATCAGCTTTTTCGTAATTCCATGATATAAGACAAAGGAGAACTTAATATGTGTGGAGGACCCACCTTTCTTCTAGACCTGAGATTTCATAATTTTGACAACAGTGCATCAAACTAACAGCTTCAAAAAACAAAACAAGGGGATATTCAATTCTTTTTCAATGTTGCTTTTGGAATGATTTTTACACCAACATTCTACCTCCCCAATGTATCCACAAGACAGCTTACAAGAAATACAATGTTAACATATAAAATAAATCAATAACAATCTTAAAAACCAGCTTTTCTGTTAGAACTATTTAAAAATAGCTAAATCTGGAAGAAGTAAATTTATATTTTTTCTGCCAAAGAAAGTTAAAGTTTTAAAAAAAAGGGGGGGGGCTGGCCCTGCAAACACCAAGTATTATATTTTCAAAGAAAGAACAGAGAGGATTGTTGGCAAAATGTACAGGACACAAATGGTGTAATGCTTGTTTTGAAAGCAGATACAATGAATGTGTTCCACTCCATTTAAACCAGTTTCCACAAAGTAGCTATTCTACACCTATTGTCCCAATGCCACATTGATTTCAGAATTTTGTTTATTGTGTCAGAAACAAATCGAGCATACAGATATAATGTATATAAAAAAACACAAACAAAGTTAAAAACTTGGCATGATGCTAAATTTTCTTTGACCAGAACCTGGCTACTTGGAATGCCTCTGGTGTGCTGTAAGAAAGTCCTCCATTGTGCATGTGGCAGGGCCCAGATTGCATTGTAGTAAGTGGTCTGTGGTTTGCTCTTCTCCACACTCACATGTCATGGACTTCATATGTAGCCCCATTTCTTAAGATTGGCTCTGCATCTCATGGTGCCAGAGTGCAGTCTGTTCAGCATCCTCCAAGTCACCCAGTCTTCTGTGTGCCCAGGAGGGAGTCCCTCATCTAGTATCAGCCACTGATTGAGGTTCCGGGTTTTTAGCTGCCACTTTGCTTGCTGAGGTGTTCCTGAGAGTATCTCTGTAGATCTTAGGAAGCTGTTTCTTGATTTAAGTCATTGGCATGCTGGCTGATATCCGAATAGAGGATGGGCCAGAGATGTCCATGCCTTGGTCCTTTCATTACAGGCCGCTACTTCTTTATGGATGTCAGATGGTGCAATACCAGCTAAACAGTATAATTTCTCCAGCAGTGTTGGGGATAGACATCCTGTGAGAATGCGGAATGTCTAATTAAGAGCCATATCCACTGTTTTAACGTGGTGAGATGTATTCCACACTGGGCATGCATACTCAGCAGCAGAACAGTAAAGTGCAAGGGCAGATGTCTTCACTGTTTCTGGTTGTGATTCCCAGGTTGGGCAAGTCAACTTTCATATGGTATTATTTCTAGCACCTGCTTTTTCCTTGATAGTCAAGGAGTGCTTCTTGTAATTCAGAAGCACTTCTTGACTATCACAGTCCAGAGTAACTCCCAGGTCGTTTGGTGTGCTGCAATGCTCCAGTGGGATTCTTTCAGATTTCGGAATGAATATGCATTTGTTTCAGGTTGCATTATCATTAAAAGATATAGAAAAGGCTAAAGAAGATAAAGCCTGGTATAGTAGCAAAGAAGCAAGACAAATTATTGAGAAAGTGAACAGGGATGATAGTAGTGGAAAGAATGGATTTGAAATATGATGGCTTAACATAAAGAAGACTATTCAACTTTTACTGGGCTAATGTTTGATTTCAGGACCCGATGATTACAAAAATGTATTCAAGTCCCATTATATACCGTGGCATAGATGTATATGAGTGTGCCCTATGTTAAATGTATTTAATAATTAATATTACACAAGAATAGACATGTTAGCAATGTCCCGAAATATAATTATGTTTGCCTGTCTCAAAGAGTCTTGTCTGTGATTTGTGGCATGATGTTTTGTGGGTTTATCATATTAATTAAATGTTGTCCTCAGGGTGTGTATGTGCAGATCCTCTGTTAATATTTTCCCCCTGTTCTCATTGGTGAGTATCAAAAAATATTATTAACAGAGAGGCTGAATTGCCATAAATGGAGGCCATCTGTACCATTTTTTTCATAATGGAAAGATATAGAGAACGAACATGATGATCATTTGGAGCAGTAGGAATAAATGTCACTAACATGATGATGTTTGCTTTGGAATGTTAAATTAACACCTGCGTTAGGACCTCAGGAAAGCAGTGTCCTACTTCATGCCTTAGGAAACAGAAAGAAAATATTGATAATAGATAATGCATGTGCACTTGGGAACAGCTGTCTTCCATTGAGTAACAGAAATACTTTGCTTTTATTGTGAGCACATGCTTCTGTTTGAAACATGGAGCATACTGTTTTATAGCTATTGCGAGACCTTATTTGGTTCACACCAAAAGACTGCTCTACACTTCTCTTCAGGAAAGCCTCCTTTGATAGCACTGGAAACGGGGCCTTGGGAGTAATTTCCTGAAACTCCCACCACAGCTTTTAATGTGATTTATGACTGAAAGGCGTTTGGTGAACGGAAACATTTGAAAAAAGCATGACAGAGCGTGTGTGTGGGCTGCTTTTGGGGATTTTCATGGGAGAATATTGACTTAGAATGCGTCTTCCTGAAGAACAGGTATGGGCAAACTTGAGCCCCTCCAGGTGTTTTGGACTTTAACTCCCACAATTCCTAACAGTCTCAGGCCCTTTCCCTTCCCCCCTCAGCCATTTAAGTGGCTGAGGGGGGAAAGGAAGGGGCCTGAGACTGTTAGGATTTGTGGGAGTTGAAATCCAAAACACCTGGAGGGCCCAAGTTTGCCCGTGTCAGCTTTATAGGTACTGCTCAAGCCCCATCTACACTCACCATTTGATGTAGTTCGACACTGGGCAGACAACAAACTCACATAAAAGTGTGAAAGAAACCCCTTAATATGCATTACTGCTCTGTGGTTTGTGCCACTGGTTCCAAGATTTCCTGTGTAATCATCTACATAGCGAAACCATTTTCTACAGGACTGGGTTGAAGCTGCCTTAAATGGTCAGTGTAGATGGGGCCTCGGTTGTGCACTCATAAGATGCATTGATATCAAACAATGTTATTTGAATTGCGTTGCCTCAAGAAAATGGGCTAAGTTTAATGTGTCTTAGTACAGGGTGCTTTACTGATACTGCTGACATAATTCACTCACAGGACATGTTAATATCAAGCCAACGTTATTTGAATTGTGTTGCCTCAGCGACATGAGGCGATTTCAACATGTCTTTGGAAGAAGAGGTGCTTTATAAGCACTACTCAGTTTGACTCATATGTGCTCATAGGATGTGTTAGGATCAAAACAATATGATTTGAATTATGCTCCCTCAAAAACATGAGGTAGTTTTATATTGTGACTTTGTGAGGAGTGCTTTATGGATACTTCGGATTTTGGCAGATATATGCCCATAAAATGATCAAACCAATGTCATTCGAATTGTGTTCCCTCAGAAACATGAGGTAATTTTGATGTGTCTTTGTGAGGGGTGTTTTATAGATATGTACTTCTGAGTTTGGCTGACATACACTCATAGGATCTGTTAGTATCAAACTAATGCTATTTGAATTGTTTTCCCTTAGAAAGATAAGTAATTTTAAAGTATTTTGTGAGGGGTATTTTACAGATGCTGAGTCTGGCTGATATACACCCATAGGATGATCAAACCAATATGATTCGAATTGTATTCTCTCAGAGACATGAGGTAATTTTGATGTGTCTTTGTGAAGGGTGCTTTATGAATGCTTAGACTGTGTTAGTATCAAACCAATGCTATTTGAATTATATTGCCTCAGATATATATGGTAGTTTTATATCATGACTTTATGAGGGCTGATACTTCTGAATCTAACATATACTCATAGGATGTGTTAGTAACAAACCAATGCTATTTGAATTGTGTTCCCTCAGAAACATAAGTAGTTTTAAAGTGTCTTTGGGGGATGCTTTATGGATGCTGAGTCTGGCTGACATACAGTCATAGGATGTGTTAGTATCAAACCAATGCCATTTGAATTGTGTTGATGTACACCCATAGGATGATCAAACTAAGATTTTTCTTCGTGGTCTCTGTGAATGCACACTTGTGGAGAGACTGCGCCTGCGCGGGCTCCAACGGAAACTTCTACATTTTAAAACTTTCAAGTTTTGGCGGTAACCCCGCCCAGCCCCGGCAGGGGATAAAAGGGCGCCCCGCGCACACCGATCCAATTCCTGTTTTTCCGCCGCACGGCTCGCTTCGGAACTTCGTTGGATAGAGATTCTCAGATTTCTTCGAGTTGTTTGACTATATTATGACAACAACTCGCTTTAAAAGATGTGTGAATTGCCCGAGGAAGATTCCTGATTCGGACAAGCACGCTCTTTGTCTTTTGTGTCTCGGCGAGGCACATATCACTTCGTCATGTCGTCATTGCCAATCTTTGACGGCACAGTCCCGAAAGAATCGGGTCCATCGGCTTCGATACCTGCTCTACCAGCAGACGTTGGCTCCGGTACCTTCAACATCGACATCGGCGTCGACGTCGGCCGCGGTATCCAGGCCTTCAACTTCGACTTCGGGCTCGAAGTCGAAGGTAGCATCGACATCAAAATCTGTCGATCCCTCGGCGGAGGCCGAGCCCCGCCAGACCAGGGCGAAGAAGGCTGCGCAAAAGAGGCCGAGAGCAGCTATGTCGACAACCTCCAAGGCCTCGGTGTCGGCAGCTTCTAAGGCGGCAAAGCCTACAAAGCAGAAGGCTCCATGCACAGTCACAACCGAGACTGTACGCATCCGGCACTCTTCGGCCAGCTCTGTGGCGTCAGTGAGATCAATCAGGTCCACGAGGTCGACATCAGCGACTCCGCCATCTTCCACGGCGGTTCGCATTGCCTTTCGCCGGTCTCAAGAGGAGTCTCGGCGTGCTTCCTCTTCCTCCTCCGTCCCACCCACTCCGGGCAAGTCGGTGTCGAAGACGGCTCAACCACCGGCCAAGAAGAAGACGATGCCGCCTCCATCCTCGTCTTCTTCTTCTTCCCGAAAACAGACCACCGCCTCCTCGGCCACCTCGTCGGCGAGATCGTCGCCCGTGCGACCGGTTGCTTCCCAACCGACCCCTCAGCCTACCCAGGAGCCGCAGCCGCTACCAGAACTGCCGTCAGAACAGCCTGAGTCCCCGGTGATCTCAGTGGACACGGTGATCGAGGCACCAACTCGACATGTGACAGCCAGACAGGAGCTTTTCCCGTCGGTCACGACTTTGACAACTGTGACGGCAAGACAGGAGACTTCTCCAGTGCTGGAGACTCCGGAAAGGGGCAGACAGACTATGAGACTGGCCTTGGCCCGTGCCACTCAGGCTTCGGCCTCAAAAGCCCCTCCAGCAATCCTGGTCCAGCATTCGAGTCGGGATGTCTCTTCATCCCCTCCCCCTCAATCCCTGGTGGCTGATGACGAGGAAGAAGATGGCGAGTTGCCGGGATCGGTACACTCGGGGTCTGTGTTGTCTCTCGGGATCGAGAGATCACCCACTCACGACGCCTATGAGGCTGACCCTCCTTCTCCCACTGACAATGTCCAAGCCTTTGCAGATCAAATGGCTCGTATGGCTGATGCCTTAGGCCTTGAGGTCAAGCAGACTTCCAAGGCAGTGCAAGACCCAGTGTTTAAAAGGGTGCAAGCTGAAACCCCACCCGCTCCTCTTCTACCCTTCCTTCCATATCTCCTCGAGGTGATCCAGGGCTCCTGGAAGACCCCTTCTTCCATCCCTCCAACCTCCAAGAAAATCGAATCCTGGTACAGGACGGACGATGAGGGATTGGAGTGGCTGAAACACCATCCCGACCCTAACTCGGTGGTCGTGAAAGCAGCCCAGGGATTCGGAAGGCAGTCGTCGGCACCGTCCGACCGTGAGGACAAAAGGTTCGATGCGGTGGGCAGAAAACTGTACTCCGGTGCCCTCCTGCTGGCCCGCATGGCAAATTATGGCGCTTGCATGGGCGCATACCAACAGATTCTTTGGGAGAAGGCAACACCACTCTTCCAAAGAATGTCTGAGGAGGACCGTTCTGCCCTCTCCACTTTGGCTCAGGAGGCGAACTCTCTGGCGCATCACCAGATGCAAATGGCCAAGCACACGGGAGACACCGCGGGCAAGATGATTGCTCACGCTGTGGCAATCAGAAGGCATGCATGGCTCAGATCTTCGGGCCTCTCTACATCATCGAGGCAGGTGATCGAAGACCTCCCGTTCGATGCCCTGGGGCTCTTCAATGCGGGAACGGACGACAAACTGAAGTCAAATCACGACTTCAAGACCTTGGCCTCCAAGTGTGGGATCGAGAATCAAGGCCAGGCGCAGAGGACCAGATGGTTCCAGTACAAACGCCGACACACGGTCCCGTACCGCACCATTCAATACCGTCAGCCAGCCCGCCCTCTGCACGCCTCCCAGCAAACCCACCCTCAGCAACCCCAGCAGCAAAGGAGGCAACACCAGCAGCAGCAGCGCTCGCGGTCCCGTCAGGCCTCTGGGGGCAACCAAGCTAGGCGCCGCATTTGACGCCCTAATGGACGATACCGTTTGCTCTTTCGTTACCGATGTTGTTCCCATGTCCCTCCCGATGGTACCCGCCCTCTTCCTTCCATCCGGCTCGACACCATTCGGAGATCACCTGACAAACTTTCTCCCTGCATGGGAAAATATCACCTCAGATGCATGGGTTTTAAAGATTGTCGACGAAGGCTATGCATTGGAGTTCGAAGAACTCCCACCAACAGGACAGATTGTCGACACCGAACCGTCCTCGGCTATCCTGGTGGAAGTCGAGACCTTGCTCCTAAAGGGGGCGATTTCCCCGCTCCCGGACTCTCAAAACCATCAGGCCTTCTTCTCCAGATACTTTACTGTCCCAAAGCCGGACGGCTCCCTCCGCCCCATCCTCGACCTCAGAGACTTAAACACCTTCATCGAACCTCAAAAGTTTCGGATGGTGACGGTATCGTCCATCCTTCCGCTCCTCAGGCATGGGGACTTCTTCGCGTCCATCGATCTTCGAGACGCTTATTTTCACCTCTCAATAAGAAAGCGTCACAGGCGCTTCCTGGCCTTCAGGGTAGCGGGTCAGACGTACAATTTCAACGTCCTTCCATTCGGTCTCGTGACGGCACCGAGGACATTTACAAAATGCATGTCGGTGGTCGCAGCAGCCCTCAGGAGGGAAAAAATCCGCATTTTCCCATACCTAGACGACTAGTTGTTGGCAGCACGTTCCCCGGACCTTCTGCGACTCCAGGTGGCAAGGACGCTTTCCCTCCTCGAGGACCTCGGCCTCCAGCTGAACGAGGAGAAGTCCCATCTCGAGCCTACCACCTGCATAAAGTTCATCGGCACCATGTTCGATTCTCTCTCCCAGACGGCCTTCCTTCCGGAGGAGAGGTTCAGGGCTCTTCGAGCCGAGGCGCTCAAAGTACGTCGATCCCGAGTGGTCCCGGCGAAGCAGATACAAGTCCTCCTCGGGCACATGGCCTCCACGGTGATGGTGACACCATTGGCAAGGCTCCGCTTCCGTCCCCTCCAGAGATGGTTCTTGGACCACTTCAATCCCATGCGGGACAGTCCTACGAAACGCCTGCTGATCCCGAAGTCGGTAAAGGACTCTCTAAACTGGTGGATGAACCGCCAGCATGTCTGCAGGGGCGTTCCGTTCCACCCAGAACCTCCAGCTGTCACGATAACGACAGACGCCTCGATGTTCGCATGGGGATGCCATACAGGAGAACTCTCGGTCCACGATCTCTGGTCTCCACAGGAGAAGCAGTGCCACATAAACTACTTGGAACTGCTGGCAATCTTCAAAGCCCTGAGGGCATTTGCTCTCCTGGTTGAGGGGAAGTCGGTCCAGATCCTCACAGACAACATGGTGGCAATGTTCTATGTGAACAAGCAGGGAGGAACGGGCTTGAGAAAACTTCTCAAGCTGTCGCTGGAGCTTTGGGACTGGTGTGTAGCCAGGTCGGTGTCGATAACAGCCTTACACCTCCCGGGAGAGGTCAACGTCGAGGCCGACGCACTCAGCAGAACCAAGGCAACATCTCACGAGTGGAGGCTGAACCCCGACGAGTTGGCCAAGATCTTCAGGGATTGGGGCCTCCCGACCGCAGACCTTTTCGCGTCGCCGCAAAACGCTCAGCTTCCTCTGTTCGGTGCTCGGCTTGCTCCGAACACGGTACCGGGGTGTCTCGGGGACGCGTTCCTCCTAGACTGGTCGCGGCATCTGCTCTACCTCTTCCCTCCCTTCCCGCTCATCCCGAGGGTGATCGAGAAAATCCAGTCGGCGCAAACGAACTGCATCTTGATCGCGCCGGAATGGCCACGACAACCGTGGTTCTCGGTCCTTCTCCAACTATCCGAGGGACGGATGAGACGCCTTCCACTTCGGCAGGATCTACTCTCCCGGGAAGACGGTCAACTTCTCCACCCCGACCTCGCTTCTCTGCATCTTTCGGCGTGGAGGATCCAGTTCTGAGGTCCCTGTGTCCAGGAGTCCTCCCGATCCTGGAGGCAGCTCACAAGCCAGCAACCAAAAAGTGTTACTCGGCGTGCCTTAACCGCTTCCAGGCCTTCCTCTCCGAGAAGGGCCTTGACGACCATCAGCCTTCGATACCGTCAGTCCTCTCGTTCCTGCTGCACCTTACCGAACGAGGCTTGTCGTTATCGTCGCTCAAGTCTCACCTGGCAGCCATCTCTTGGCAGCTTCAACGAACAGGAGAGGCCTCCTTGTTTAAGGAGAGCTCCGTGAAGACCTTTTTGCGGGGTGTCAACAACCTACACCCCCCAGTCCGCTCCCCGACTCCGGGGTGGGACCTCGACCTTGTGCTAGCCCGACTCGCACAAGAGCCTTTTGAGCCGATGACATCGATCGACCTGCGACTTTTGTTGTGGAAGGTAGCATTTCTTGTTGCTATCACCTCGGCCCGTAGGCCTTCGGAACTTGCAGCACTGCGTGTGGACGAACCATATTTTGTTGTCCACGAGGACAGAGCAGTCCTCCGTACCGACTTGAACTTCCTTCCCAAAGTTGTGTCTCCCTTCCACGTGAATGAAGACATTGTCCTTCCCTCGTTGTGTCAGTCCCCCTCCACCCCGAGGGAGAAAAGACTTCATATGCTCGATGTGCGGAGGGCTTTGCTTTCTTATAGGGACAGAACCGCTCAGTCTCGAAGGACTAAGAGACTGTTTGTAGCGTACGCCCGAGAGAGATTGGGCCTGCCGGTCACGGCGCAACGCCTGTCCCATTGGATCACCTCGGCGATCGAGCTTTGTTACCAGCTTGCTTGACAGCAACCCCCATTGGTTGTCCGGGCTCGGTCAACCAGGGCTATGGCGACATCGACAGCCTTCCTTAAGGGGATTCCCCTGGACGCTATTTGCAAAGCGGCCATTTGGAAGAATCCTCAGACATTTGTCTCACATTATAGACTGAATACCAGGTGTACACCTGACATGGCCTTTGGGAGGGCGATTTTGGGATCGTGTCCTTCATAGGACCCAAAGATTTTTTCTTCTGCTGGTCGATACCGAGACTTTCTTCGGTACCGTATTTTGTTGTGAATGTTTTTTACCATGTTTTTTACTTGAATTCAATTGTTTACCGGTGCCAGTGAATGTAATTGCACCTTTACACTTGATGCCTTACTGCCTGAGGCACAGGCGACCCTGCACTATAGCCTAATGGGGCTCACTACGGGTAGTGTTTGTGTCGATATCGACGCCTTTTTTGTCTCACTAATGTGTTTTGCACTTGTTTACAAAGCTGTTTTTGTGTAACCACTTAATGTGCCCTCATTCCAATGAGTGTCTTCGGAAATCACCATGTGTTTTAATTCAAGGGTCATGAAACAGTTCTTATTGTTCAGGAATGCCCTCATTTGTTGAGTGTCTTTCACTGTTGATTGGTCACCCTCACGTGACCGGGAGGATCACGTACTCCCATAAGTTTATGCACGGTACCCTTCTTTGGAAGTGATTGCAATCTCTTGTTTGGTAACTGTTTGCACTTAATAAAATTGTTTGGCCCTTGACTCGACTAGTCGGTTTGCATTTTTCCCGCCTCCGGGACCTGAGCTTGCTAGTCTCCACAAGTGTGCATTCGCAGAGACCACGAAGAAAAATGGTAGGTTACATACCTGTGACCATCTTTCTTCGAGTGGTGCTCTGCGAATTCACACTAACCCGCCCAGCCTCCCCTCTATGCAAACCTCCAATTTCTCGCTACCGTAGCGGCGTAGGAATTGGATCGGTGTGCGCGGGGCGCCCTTTTATCCCCTGCCGGGGCTGGGCGGGGTTACCGCCAAAACTTGAAAGTTTTAAAATGTAGAAGTTTCCGTTGGAGCCCGCGCAGGCGCAGTCTCTCCACAAGTGTGAATTCGCAGAGCACCACTCGAAGAAAGATGGTCACAGGTATGTAACCTACCATTACTGGAACTGTATTCTCTTGGAAGCATGAGTTAATTTTATAATGTGACTTTGTGAGGTCACAATATAAAATTTTATATTATGACTTTGTGAGGGGTGCTTTATGGATGCCAAGTGTGGCTGAGAGACGCTCATTGGATAGAGCAACTTCTGACAGAGACACTTTAAAGCTACCCCAAGTTTCTGAGGGAGCACAATTCAAATGGCATTGGTGTTAAATTGTCTCTGTCAAAAGTTGCTCTATAGATGCTGAGTTGGGCTGATATACACCCATAGGATGATCAAACCAATTGCATTGGATTTGTGTACCTTTAGCAACAGGAGGTGACTTTAATGTGTCTTTGGAGGGGCATGCTTTATTTTAAAGTGTCTTTTGGGGGTGGGGTGCTTTCTGGATGTTGAGTCTGGCTGATAAACACTCATAGGGTGATCAAACCTATGTGGTTTGAATGGTGTTCCCTCAGAAACATGAGGTAATTTTAGTATGTCTTTGTGAGAAGTGCTATGGATGCTGAATCTTACTGGCATACACTCATCAGCTGTGTTAGTATCAATCCAATGCTATTTGAATTCTATTGCCTTAGAAACAGTTTTCTATCCTGAATTTTTGAGGGTCGATACTTCTTAGTCTGACATACATTCATAGGATGTGTTGGTATCAAACTAATGCTATTTGAATTGTCTTCCCTCAGAAACACAAGGTATTTTTAAAGTGTCTTTGGAAGGGGTACATGATGGATGCTGAGTCTGGCTGATATACACCCACAGGGTGATCAAACCAATATGATTTGAATTGTGTTCACTTTGAAACATGAGGTAGTTATACATTGTGACTTTGGAGTGGCATGTTTTATTGTAAAGTGTATTTGGGAGGAGGGTGCTTTCTGGATGCCGAGTCTAACTGACAAACACTCACAGGATGATTCCCTCAGAAACATGAGGTAATTTCAAGGTGGGTTTGGAGGGGGCAGTGCTTTCTGGATGTCAAGTCTGACTGACACTCATAGGATGATTTGAATGGTAATCCCTAAGAAACATGAGGTAATTTTAATGTGGCTTTGAAGGGGGCGGTGCTTTATGGACGCTGAGTCTGGCTGATATACACCCATAGGATGATCAAAACAATATTATTGGGTTGCCAAAGTCTAATAATAATAATAATAATAATAATAATAATAGGAATTGTGTTCCCTTAGAAACAAGAGAGGTAGTTTTATATTGTGTCTTTGGAGTGTCATGCTTTTTTAAACTGTCTTTGGGAAGAGGGGTGCTTTCTGGATGCCGAGTCTGACTGACAAACACTCGACAAACACTCGTAGGATGATTTGAATGGTGTTCCCTCAGAAACATGAGGTAATTTTAAGGTGGGTTTGGAGGGGGCGGTGCTTTATGGATGCTGAGTCTGGCTGACATACACCCAGGGTGATCAAAACAATTTTATTGGGTTGTTGAAGGCTTATTATTATTATAATTATTATTGGAATTGTGTTCCTTTGGAAACAAGAGGTAGTTTTATATTGCTTTCTTCAGAGTGTCATGCTTTTTTAACAGTATATTTGGGAGGAGGGTACTTTCCAGATGCCGAGTCTGACTGACAAACACTCATAGGATGATTTGAATGGTGTTCCCTCAGAAACATGAGGTAATTTTAAGGTGGGTTTGGAGGGGGCGGTGCTTTATGGATGCTGAGTCTGGCTGACATACACCCAGGGTGATCAAAACAATTTTATTGGGTTGTTGAAGGCTTATTATTATTATAATTATTATTGGAATTGTGTTCCTTTGGAAACAAGAGGTAGTTTTATATTGCTTTCTTCAGAGTGTCATGCTTTTTTAACAGTATATTTGGGAGGAGGGTACTTTCCAGATGCCGAGTCTGACTGACAAACACTCATAGGATGATTTGAATGGTGTTCCCTCAGAAACATGAGGTAATTTTAAGGTGGGTTTGGAGGGGGCGGTGCTTTATGGATGCTGAGTCTGGCTGACATACACCCAGGGTGATCAAAACAATTTTATTGGGTTGTTGAAGGCTTATTATTATTATAATTATTATTGGAATTGTGTTCCTTTGGAAACAAGAGGTAGTTTTATATTGCTTTCTTCAGAGTGTCATGCTTTTTTAACAGTATATTTGGGAGGAGGGTACTTTCCAGATGCCGAGTCTGACTGACAAACACTCATAGGATGATTTGAATGGTGTTCCCTCAGAAACATGAGGTAATTTTAAGGTGGGTTTGGAGGGGGCGGTGCTTTATGGATGCTGAGTCTGGCTGACATACACCCAGGGTGATCAAAACAATTTTATTGGGTTGTTGAAGGCTTATTATTATTATAATTATTATTGGAATTGTGTTCCTTTGGAAACAAGAGGTAGTTTTATATTGCTTTCTTCAGAGTGTCATGCTTTTTTAACAGTATATTTGGGAGGAGGGTACTTTCCAGATGCCGAGTCTGACTGACAAACACTCATAGGATGATTTGAATGGTGTTCCCTCAGAAACATGAGGTAATTTTAAGGTGGCTTTGGAGGGGGTGGTGCTTTGTGGATGCTGAGTCTGGCTGACACACACCCATAAGGTGATCAAAACAATATTATTGTGTTGTTGAAGGCTTATTATTATTATTATTATTATTATTTCTGTATACACCTATAGGATGATCAAACCAATATTATTGCATTGCCAAAGGCTTATTATTATTACTATTATTATTATTTGAATTGTTTTCCCTTAGAAACATGAGGCAGTTTTATATTGTGACTTTGGAGTGGTATGCTTTATTGCAGTGTCTTTGTGAGGAGGGGTGCTTTCTGGATGCTGAGTCTGACTGACAAACACTCCTAGGGTGTATTGTCGAAGGCTTTCATGGCCGGAATCACTGGGTTGTTGTAGGTTTTTCAGGTTGTATGGCCATGTTCTAGAAGCATTCTCTCCTGACGTTTCGCCTCAATCTTTGGCAGGCATCCTCAGAAATTGTGAGGATGCCTGCCACAGATGCAGGCGAAAGGTCAGTAGAGAATGCTTCTAGAACATGGCCATACAGCCCGAAAAACCTACAACAACTCATAGGATGATTTGAATGGTGTTCCCTCGGAAACATGAGGTAATTTTAAGGTGGCTTTGGAGGGGGCGGTGCTTTGTGGATGCTGAGTCTGGCTGAGGATGTGCTAGGATCAAACGAAGGCGACTGGAATGGTGTTCCCTCAGAAACATGAGGTGACTTTACTAAAGGGGCCCTGCTGGGTCTGCCTGCTTGACAGGACCCCTTTGGCGGGCGTTTCTCTCAATCAGTCTCTCTCTCTCTCGAGGGGGGAGGGAGGGGGGAGAGGAGGAGGAGGAGGAGGGCGCTGCGAGGGGGCGGGGGAGGCGGGAAGGGCGCCCCCCTCGCCCCCGCCCCCTTGTCAAGGAAGGAGGGCGCGAGGAGGAGGAGGCGGAGGAGGCGGAGGGAAGCCCCCGGGGCCGCTGCCGGGCATGCGCGGCACCCCAGGAACATGGCGGAGGAGGCAGAGGCGGCTTGAGTCCCGGCGCAGTTGCCGCCCCGCAGCAGCCTTCACGCCGTGAGGTGAGGTGAGCGCGGGAAGAAGGGCTCGGCGCCTGCGGGGAAGGGGAAGGGGAAGCAGGATCAGAATTAGGCCAGGCTTCTCCTTGCGCCTTTCCCCCCCTTTTTTTGGGGAAAGAAGGAAGGCGGCTTTTTCTCCCTCTCTTTCTCTCTCTCTCTGTGTCTGTCTCTCTCTCCATGAGGGAAGAAGCGGTGCCGCTGTGCCTTCCCCCTTCTGCCTTGTCCTTCCTGCCCCTCTCTCCACTCCTCCTCCCCCCCCCCCCCCCCAGTGCCCACCTTTCCTGCCATCCAAAAAGGGAGAAAGAAGAAGGGGGAATCGCATTCCTCTTCAGGGAGAGGCTGCGGGTCGCCGGGGGGTTTCCTCTTCATGCCGCCTTCCCTTCCTTCCTCTTGTCTTTCTCTTGCGCGCCTTCTTTTCCCACTCTTGAGAGAAGGGGATATCTACACTTATTATAATTAATGCCTCTTAACCGCCTTGGCTCAAGGATACTGGGAGTTGTAGTTGTATAAGGACTCCATGGCAAACTTGGGCCCCCAGGTGTTTTTGACTTCTACTCCCACAATTCTGAGAGAAGGGGCTGTCTACACTTATAATTAATGCTACTTAACCGCCTTGGCTCAAGGATACTGGGAGTTGTCGTTGTACAAGGACTCCATGGCAAACTTGGACCCTCCAGGTGTTTGGACTTCAACTCCCAAAAACCTGAGAGAAGGGGGTATCTACATTTATTATAATTAATCCTACTTAACTGCCTTGGCTCAAGGATACTGGGAGTTGTAGTTGTACAAGGGCAAACTTGGGCCCTCCAGGTGTTTTGGACTTCAACTCCCACAAATCTGAGAGAAGGGGGTATCTACACTTATTATAATTAATGCTACTTAACCGCCTTGGCTGAAGGATACTGGGAATTGTAGTTGTACAAGGACTCCATGGCAAACTTGGGCCCCCAGGTGTTTTGGACTTCAACTCCCACAAATCTGAGAGATGGGGGTATCTACACTTACTATAATTAATGCTACTTAATCACCTTGGCTCAAGGATACTGGGAGTTGTAGTTGTACAAGGACTCCATGGCAAACTTGGGCCCTCCAGGTGTTAAGAATTGTGGGAGTTGAAGTCCAAAACACTTGGAGGGCCCAAGTTTGCCCATGCCTGCTCTATAACCTCCTCTGTCAAAGAATTCTGGTGTCCCACCATACTCATCACAACTCCCAGGACTGCATTTGACATGGCTTTGACTCATCATGCTGAACTTGCTGACTGAAAGGTTGGTGAGCTCCCGCTCTTAGGCCCAGCTTCTGTCAACCTAGCAATTTGATAACATGCAATTGTGAATAGATCAGTAGGTACCGTGGCAAAAGTATGATAGCTGGGACCCTAAGCTGGTTGCGCAATGCGGCTCAGAATTAATGAAGGGAAGATGTGCGCGAGACAGCAGAGCGAGTGAAAGACGCAGCTGCGACAGAATAGTAGTGAAGTAATTTAACTCAGGTGGGAGAGGATAAGGGTGAAGTAACGTAAGAGATATTTAATGTTAAATGATAAACAACGGCTTACGAAGATGATAAACAGGATAGAAATGTTACCTCTCCCTCTTTCTGGGAAACAATGGTGCCACAACTCTGACGCAGCTGCGTCTCTCACTTGCTGCGCTGTCTCACGTATGTGTTCCCCTCATTAATTTAGACCCGTGTTGCGTAACCAGCGTAGGGTCCCAGCTATCATACTTTTGCAGTTACCGCTTTGGTGTGAAGGTGACGGAGCCCCATGCAGCCATTTCAGTCATATGGCCTTGGAGGTGTCTACGGACAACACTGGCTCTTCGGCTTAGAAATGGAGATGAGCACCACCCCTCAGAGTCATACACGACTAGACTTAATGTCAAGGGGAACCTTTTACGTTTACCTATACATCAGGCATGGGCAAACTTGGGCCCTCTAGTTGTTTTGGACTTCGGCTCTCACAAGTGTTCAAGTGACCCATTGGGGCCCAATGGCATGTCTACACTGGAGGGTTAATTCAGTCTGACACTACTTTAACACCCATGGCTCAATGCTAGGGAATAGTGGGAGTTGCAGTTTTGTCATGGGAGTTGTCGTTGCGCCTCTCTAAACAACTGCTCCCATGATTCCAAAACGAAGCGTGGTGCTTACAGTGGAGTCAGACTGCATACGTTCTGCAGTGGAGACACACCTTTAGGTGAGGGGTATTCGAGGGACCCACCTGCCTTGCCCTCTCTTTTTGTGATCTCACTTCGGCTTTTCAAAAGAAGGACAAGAGTAATGGAAAGTCAGATGTTGGTATATATGTGTGTGGGGAAGAGGGGCATTTTTGTTTTGGCTTCCTCACAGAAAGATGTTGAAATATTTGAGTTTTCGTTGAAGGGCTGTGGTCAGTCACACTTTGGTCTCACTTTTCGACAGGAGACTGAGAGAAGACACACCTCTTTGGATCCTATCTGCTTCCCACAGGCAAGAAGTTTTCCCCTACACCAGGCATGAGCAAACTTAGGAATTGTGGGTGTCCAAAACACCTGGAGGGCTGAAGTTTGCCCATGCCTGTCCTACACTTTAGAATGCATGCAGTTTGATAGCACTTCAACTGCAATGGCCTAATTCTGTGGGATTCTGGCAGTTGTTGTTTGGCAAGGCCCTTAGTTTTCTCTACTAAGGAGTGCCAGAGCCTCACCAGATTATAAATCTCAGGCTTCTGTGGCATTAAGCCAGGCACCCTCAAACTGCGGCCCTCCAGCTGTTTGGGCCTTCAACTCTCAGAATTCCTGACAATTGAACAAGCTTGTTAGGGCTTCTGGGAGTTGTAGGCCCAAACAGCTGGAGGGCCGCAGTTTGAGGATGCCTGCATTAAGCTATGACAGCTAAGGTGGTGTAAAACTGCATTCATTCTACGGTGTAGATGGCTCTATTAATATGACCAGGGCTGGGTCAAAAGCGACTTGAGAACCAGGTTTGTAAAGGTTACCCCTGTCCCCCAAGCTGCCTCAAAATTGTTTGTTGTTCAGGAACAATTCTGGTCTCAGGAAATACCTAAAATGTTTCATGCCACCCCTCATAAACATGCTTTTCCTGTAAAGCCAACTCCCATTCATTTCATTCAAGATCAGATTCTTATGTTTGCAACGTTTTTGTGCCCTGAAGAATGTCTTGCTGACCGAAACACACCTAAAATCAGGCTAAAATATGCCTAACTCCCAGGTCTCTGAATGTATGCTTAGTGCAGGCATGGGTCCACTGCAGCCCTCCAGATATTTTGGACTATAACTCCCACAATTTGGCTGTTAGGAATTGTGGGAGGGGAAGTTCAAAACTTGGGCCCCTGGAGGGCCCAAGTTTGGCCATGCCTAGCTTACTGCGATAGTATACATTTGCAACACTTCATGTTGTTTCTTTGATTGAGCAAACCTTATTCAGAATTCCAAAATAAAAAATATTCCAATATCTGAAATGGTTCACATGGGTGGCTGAGATAGTAACATTTTTTACTGTACAATTTACACAAACTTTGTGTCATACACAAACTTATTTAAAAATTGTAGAATTTTCAGGATTTTTGTATATGATGCTGTTGAAACATAAATGAGTTCCGTCTTTACACTGGGTCCCATCTCCCAGACTTCTTGATTATGTACGTATATGCAAATACAGATATTCCAAAATCCAGGGGTTGGGAAATTCCATAATTCAAGACACTTTTGATCTCATGCTTTTCAAATAAGGGATACTTAACTTGTGATGGCAAACAACCTGCCAAGTATTCCTTGCCTAATAAAACCCTATGAAATTAATGGGGGTTCACCATAAATCATTTTGAATGTACATACAGATGCACAAGCTTCATTGAACTCACCTGGAAACTTCCTTGCATGGACTTGTGTAAGATTGTTCTGATAAAAAATTTAAATATTAAAAGTCTTGAAGATGGGGACATGAGGTAG
Source organism: Anolis sagrei (assembly GCF_037176765.1). Lineage (NCBI taxonomy): Eukaryota > Metazoa > Chordata > Lepidosauria > Squamata > Anolidae > Anolis > Anolis sagrei. The sequence goes on from NC_090023.1 coordinate 89,439,116, forward strand.
ACTCTTGAAAACTAATAGATTTATTAAGCTACAAACAAAAATGATCTATTGAAATTACTGTGGGGTGGAGGAAGTATTTGAAACTTCAGAATAAAATAAATCACATATTTAAAAGTATCCTTGAAGGTAGGTTCACTGTGATTGTTTTTAGTCTGATAATCCTTTTTGCTTCCCTTTGAAATGCTGAACACAGATCTAGGGAAACTTATTGATAACTCATATGAAAATTCACACACTGCTGTAATTATATACTGTAAAACCATTATCCTGTACGTAAGAGCACAGTGTAGAGAAATGTAAGTGCTTAAGCACCACTGATTTCATTTGGATTACAGGGACTTAATTTTCTGTGGCTTGTACCCAAAGTGGAAATAAGCATTATGGGATTGACATGAAAGTATTGTGGTTAAGATGACTGTGTAAGGATTAGGGTTTGCAAAAAAGATGCTGTATACGTTTTAGCTCCAATATGAAATTAAACTTCAACTTCGCTTTGAAAAAAATATTTTATGTATTAGCTACTGCTCCTGGCTCAACCAGTTTCAACCCAGATTGCCACATGGTAGCAATTAAGGGGAGCTTCAGTTTATATAGCTACCTTTCATGCTTGGTTAAACTTCAGTAATAAAATGAACTTTCAGGTGTGTTTTTTAAAGAGTTACTTATTGTAGCTTAAAACATGTTAATATCTGTCTTCTTCCTGCCATCACATATCCTTAGACACATAGTTAACTACAAAATAATCTTTCAGTAGTTGTTTTAGCTTCAGTTATCCACAGTGAAAAGTAATCATTAATTTCATTAGCCATGAATTTCAAATTTTATATGGTAATTTGTATGAAAATATATGACGGGACAGATTTTTGTAGAGGAAAAATGTACATTTTGTAGATACTATTTGTGTCGACATCTATGTCTGTGCTATCTAAAGTTAAAACAGCATGCTGTAATTTGCAGTGGTAGCTAGCAATTATACTTATAGCTCATCAAACTGGATACAGTATATACTGCCCACTTCCAAGTATTTAATATAGAAAGTCAAACAATGAAATAAAATGGGTTGTTGTAGGTTTTTTCGGGGTATATGGCCATGTTCTAGAGGCATTCTCTCCTGACATTTCGCCTGCATCTATGGCAAGCATCCTCGGAAGCCGTGAGTCTGTTGGAACTAGGAAAACTGGGTTTATATATCTCTGGAATGTCCAGGGTGGGACAAAGAACTCTTGTCTGTTGGAGCTAGGTGTGAATGTTTCAACTGACCACCTTAATTAGCATTTGATGTCTGGCAGTTTTTTGGCGTGGCTTGTTAGTGCCTAGGGGAATCGTTTGTTGAGAGGTTATTAACTGTCCCTGATTGTTTCCTCTCTGTTGTTTTGCTGTTGTAATTTTAGAGTTTTTTTTAATACTGGTAGCCAGATTTTGTTCATTTTCATGGTTTTCTCCTTTCTGTTGAAATTGTCCACATGCTTATGGATTTCAATGGCTTCTCTGTGTAGTCTGACATGGTGGTTGTTAGAGTGGTCCAGCATTTCTGTGTTCTCAAATAATATGCTGTGTCCAGGTTGGTTCATCAGGTGCTCTGCTATGGCTGACTTCTCTGGTTGAAGTAGTCTGCAGTGCCTTTCATGTTCCTTGATTCATGTTTGGGCGCTGCGTTTGGTGGTCCCTATGTAGACTTGTCCACAGCTGCATGGTATACGGTAGACTCCTGCAGAAGTGAGAGGATCCCTCTTGTCCTTTGCTGAACATAGCATTTGTTGGAGAGAATGCCTCTAGAACATAGCCATATATCCTGAAGAAACCTTCAACAACCCAGTGATTCTGGCCATGAAAGCCTTCGACAGTACAATGAAATAAAAAATTTTATAGTGTGAAAAAAACAAACTTCATTATCAGTAATAATATTCACATGGTTGATATGGTCTGTTTTCTTGATTAACAAATATTACTTGAACCTGTTGCTGCTTTATCTTTTTTTCAGTTTCATTTGAATGAATTGTAAGAGATCACCAAGCTAAATGATAATTGCCCGTGTGACTTCAGTAGCGAAGAAGGTGAAATGGTTTACAAGTTAATGCTCCAGGAGCCTTTGTGGATAAGGGCGGGGATAAAAGACAATAAATCTAGAATTGGTGGGTGCAGTGTACTACAAAAGCTACAATATGGCAAGTTATTTCAGCTAAAAGATCCATCCATACCTGTGCAGTACCATTATACAAAAGGGAGTTGCAATCAGTTGTCCAATGTATTGTCGAAGGCTTTCATGGCCGGAATCACTGGGTTGTTGTAGGTTTTGTTGTAGCCGTATAGCCCGGAAAAAACTACAACAACCCAATCAGTTGTCCATTCCCATTTGTTTCACTATTAAAGATACTGCTCTACACATTTAATGACTTTCAGTATTAGAGATATTCAGAAGTTCCTTGAATGAAATTTTAGGGGCCATTTCGCACTACATAATTATAGCAACAGGATTCAACTTTAACTATTGTGGTTCTCTAACTTGAAATCTTGAGCTTTGCAATGTTAGGGAGGAGTGTTTTGATTTCTTATGCAGAAAGCTCTAATGCAGGGGTCCTCAAACTTTTTAAACAGAGGGCCAGGTCACAGTCCTTCAAACTGTTGGAGGGCCAGATTATAATTTGAAGAAAAAAAACATGAATGAATTCCTATGCACACTGTACATATATTTGTAGTGCAAAAACACTTAAAAACAATACAATAATTAAAATGAAGAACAATTTCAACAAATATAAAATTATTAGTATTTTAATGGGAAGTGTGGGCCTACCTTTGACTGATGAGATAGGATTGTTGATGTTGTTGTGTGCTTTCAAGTCATTTAAGACTTAGGTTGACCCTGAGAGAGGGCCGAGTAAATGACCTTGGAGGGCCGCATCCGGCCCCCAGGCCATAGTTTGAGGACCCGTGCTCTAATGCCTCATCAGACTATGAATTTCAGAAGAACCCCATAGGAGCCATGGCAGTTAAAGTAGAATATAGCATAATAATTGCATAGTGTGAAATGGTAGTGGCAGTAAGTGAAGTGAGAGATTATGTATCACACTGTAGATTATATGGAGACCAAATTTAAAACCTTGTTCACTAGACTGTAAAACACTTCTGCCAAACTATTTCATGTCTACATTCCTTTTTACATCTAAATCATAGGAAGCATTTATATATGTTTTTAGCCTACAAACTATTTTCTTTAGGGAAAATCTCAACCAAATCAATGTTTGTAGTCAGTCAGTACAGATTCATAAATACTGTTAATATCCCTCCCTTCCCATCACTGACTTAGTTATGAAAGCAGTATAACCTAGGTTAGAAATGCAGGCACATATGGGACAGCAGAAATGTATCTTGTATTAATATCCATAAAAAGTTGATGTTGATATCTCAGATGTAATGTGTATACAAAAAAATGACACAAATGGAAGGTTTTCTAAACCTGTTAGTTCAGATAATTAAAGTCTCAAGGTGTTTGAATGTGAAGAAGGCAACCAGTTTTGAAAACAATGCCATGGAAGCCGGAGAAGGTGGATTATTTTAATGGAGACACTGAGGATAGGATTGCCAGGGTGAAAGTTGGTGAAAACTTTAATGGTTGCATAGAAGAGGTGATTGTTGTTTGTCACACAGCTAGTTAACAAGCAATACCTTCTGAAAATTGTTCTATAAATCAGTAAAAGGGTACAGGAGCTCTCAACTGTTTTCATTCTGACAATCCTTACTGGGGAGAGTCTTTAGTAGGAGTTACGTTTAAACAGCGTTACCCTTTTTGAGAAAAATGCAGCAGGAGAGGGCTACATTTTATGTGTTTTACTCATTCTAAGAATGGGTTAAACAAGGGACAGTGGATTTTCCTCCAGTTTGAAAGAAATAAAAGAATGTGTCTTGTTGATGTTTCTGACTCTTGAAATGTTTTTTCTAAGCTGGAAAAAGAAGCTCTGGAGATTTTATTGTGAACATAGTAATGAAGCAAATGGGGATTTGCCTAGCTCCATCTAGCTCATTTCAGTGTGACTTGAGTAATATTTGGGAAAGAAATCTTATGACTTTAAGTACAAAGCACATAACCTTTTTCCAATTCTTATTTCTTCAGTATATAAATTGAGGTGAGATACATATTCTCTGTTGTTTTCTCTGTAAAATCATAAGCAAGCAAGCTAAGGGAGATGGAAGTTTTCATTAAAGTATGCAGTTGAACATTTAAAATTTATAAATCTTTTGTTGTATTTTTCACTACAATTAAGATAAAATTTGAACATTACGACAGGAAAATTTTCTCCAGTCACACAGTTACCAATTACTTTGATATTTTCACTTATCAGTGTCTTCAAATTCATTTGGATATTATCTTGCAAAAACTTCAATAGTCATTGTTGTAGCACTGATTAGAAAATCAAAATAATTGTAAAAGCCCTCAGATATAGGCTAAATTTCCAAAAGTCACATTTGCTTAGAATAACATATAATAAAGTTATGTTTGTTTGCACAGAAAGAAATATACTGTAACAAAGTTACATAATATCTGTATCATGAAGCATGGTGTGAAAATATTTGTTTTAGTGGTTCTAAAGCCTGACAATTTAGGTAAAATGCAGAAATTTTATTTTGAGAGAATAATTAGCTTGAGCTGGGTGTTCACACAATCTTGAGCCCCTGAGTGACAACATACACAGAATCAAGAAACTGTCTGAATCAATTCTCTAGCTTATTTTACCTATTCTTCTGTACATAATCCAGTTAAGATTTATTCAAAGTGATGTCAGTGTCAGTGGAAATGTTAAGCTCCAATTGAAATATAAGGAGTTCTTTAAAAAAATAAAAGGGAGTGAATACTAAATATGTTCTGTTATCTCATGGGATCGTCTGTTGTTTTGCATCCAGAATACTGCACCTGCTTAGCTATAACAATATCTGCAATATCTGTGTCTTACAGACCACTTTCTAGGCACAAGAATCAATACTCTATTTCAGGTTCATTATAAAATATAAATTAAATCAACAAGGACAGACATCAATGAGATTTGCTTTGCATACATGATCAAATCAGGTGTGATTCAAAGCTTTGTTTTCAGTTTGTGGTTATTTGTAACCATTTTCTGTAGAAATATTCCATAAGAATTCTAAGCATCTGTATCTTTTCATAATTTTTTCAGTTTATATAAGGAACACCATTTTACTATACCATTGTACAATAATGGGACTTGAGCATCCATGGATTTTGGTATTCATGGGAAGACTTGGAAACAAATTCCAGCAGATTCCAAGGGCCCACTTTAGTTTTACAGGGTTCAATATCTTTGTAGTTTAATAATTTTATTTACTTTTCATGAATACACAGAGAAGATATTTTTGCACAGTTTAATTTTCAAATTTCCTTTGAACATAGAGTTATTTTTAGTCCCTAGTATGTTTTATATAACCTCTGTCAAGGCAACACTTCATATTGACTACAGTATTATACACCTTAAAGTGTAGTAAATGTTAATTAATTCTGTAGGACTTTATCCTTTTACAAGAAAAAATTATTTTTGTTTTCCAAGTTCTATCCCAACTATGTTACATAAATATTTGAAGCAATATTCTATGCAGCATCCAATAATTCCATACTACATATAACTGAGATTTATCATGGTTGAAAGAGAATGCAAGGACCATCTAGTCCAACATGCTGGAAAGTATTTTCTATCTGTTTTTCTGAAAAGCATTTCCACCGTCTTCAGGCAACAACAAACAGTATTTCTGTATGACATTGTGATGTTGTTTCCTGATTAAATAATAGATATAACATAGTATCACATAGGCAAATTATGGGATATTTGGGTGTGTATCAAAAGACGTTCAGAATTTGGGAAACTTCTGCTCATTAAGACTGTTCTCTAAAAGAAAATTTTGAACAAAACTTCTCAGAAGGAGAAATTTAATTAAAACATCTGATTGCAACAGGCATTTTAAAATTTAGATTACTCATTCTTGTCTGTGTATGTGCCTTCAGGGCAGCTTTTGACTTATGGTAACACATGGATTTTATAGGGGTTTCAAAGGTAAAGAATACTCAAGAATGCTTTTGTCCATTTCTTCCTATGCAATACATCCATGTTTTAACTGGGGCTGATGTTGCATAGTACAGGACAGTGAGGACAGGACAGTGGGATGCTAACACTGTATATTACATATATATTAAAATTATGATGTTATATATCTTTTTGCTGCCACCAATTTATTAATAAGGTTTCTTTTGCTGTCACTATTTATTGATCCATAGGCCACCTCCCTGCTAGAATGTTCAAGAATGTTCAGTCTCCTCAGATGAAATAACACAAGAACATGATGTTTATTTTGTTCTTGAACAGTAAAGATGTGTTGTGGTTTTAATAAACTGCCAGGCTTTACTTTTACAGAGAATGCTTTTATAACATGAATTGTTCCACTTACAGGAATACAAACAGGTTGTTTAAAACCTTTTGAATCCTCTTTCCACACAGTCCTCTAAAACTATAGAGGCTCACTATATTTCTTACTCCTTCTCCCTGAAGACTTTAATTACTTTCCTCAAAGAGCAGGCCTATAGCCAGGCCTGAGTTTGATTTGGGGCGGGGGGCTGAGTCTGAGTGAAAGAGGGTCTACCCTAGCAAACCTTTTGTATTGTTACCCCATTACCCCCATGCATATGGGATATATTGAGCATGGTGATCAGATCATGATATGAATAAACATAACAGTTTAAATAATGTACCAGTAAGGCCTTCTCTTCCTTCCTTCCATCCGTCCAGCCTTCAAATCTCCTAAACTAACTATTCCAACTTCAAACTTAATTCCCAACTCCAAACCGACAAAACTCTGGCTGCATTAGCTCTTTTTTCCCCTCTGGCTCCACCCATCTCTGGTTGCTAAGCAACTCCCTGCAATGTCATCAGCCAATCAGACTGCAATTCCAGCTATGAAGCTGCCTGATCTCTCCTCTCCCCTGGTCTCCTTAGCTTTTCCAAGCCAGGCCTGTTATTGGCTTTATACCAACCTTGTAAGGTAGTCTAATCCGTTACACATTGCTTCCAAAGTCTGATGTGATCTGGTGTGTTGTTTGACACAGATGTATTTTGGATGATACAATACCCTTCTTTCATAGAAATCAGGATAATTTACAAGGAGTAATCTCATTTCCCCATTCTAACACTTTTTTTTTGCCGGAGCAGGGATTTCAATATGCATCTGTGTCAAAGACTACACAATGTCCATTATAATTTGGAAACAGGAATGACATAATTGAAGTGGTACAACTTGGTTGTCAAGTTTTGGGATAAAAACTACTGTTTTATTCATTAGTTAATAGAGCTCTCCATCAATGTTGATTGGAAACTTTGGGGGAATCAAACAGATTCATAAAGTAAATGTTTAGTGAACTGTTGGTGAAGTTTTTAAACTTTGTTAAATATCAGACACTGTACTGAAATGTAATAATTACTACTTGCTTTTTTGTTGTACTGCCTGGCCTCCTGAAACTGTAATCCTGCGTTTTTAAATATATATATATTTTAGAATTTTTGTACATGCAAAATCGAGTGAATCACCACAACCTTATTTTGCTTAGGCTCACCCCCCTAATTATCAGGGATATCCTGCTTATAACGGAAGCATTAAAATATATGTTAGTCTTTAAAATGACTTTGAAATGAACTGTTTGTTTTATTCTCAGTGGATAACTAGTCATGTACAATTACCAGAAGAGATAATGTTTTGACAGATCAAATGCCATCAGTATAAAGGCTGAGAATTCACATTTCAAAGAACACATTTACACCTTTGGTGATATTCTTCAGTAACATTATACAATTATATAATCTTTACCAAAAAATTTTTTCGTTCTTATCAGTAAATGGGTAAAAATCAGTGCTAAATGAAGGTTTGTGTGTTAATATGCAGGGTTAAGGGTTATGAAGTCAACTTAGTTTAGGTCTGCCTTATGTAGATTGGTAAAATGTAGATATTTCTTTATTCAGTTTTATAGTTTTATAGAGTGGAATAAGGAAAAATTAATTCTCACTTCAGTCTGCCAAATATAAATATTTAGAACTTTATTAAATTGGGAGTAATTAAAAAGCAGGTCTCAAACATCCTCTCTACTCCAACAAGTTTTTAAAGTATATGAAAAGAGAGTTTGAATTTAGGTAAAGAAAATTCTATACATTTTGAATCATGTATACTTTTTTTTTTTACTTTAAAACCATATTGTCAGCTTTACACAATTTCATTCTTTTTTATTTTTCTGGGTAATAACATTGTGTTTTAAATAGTATGAATATATGTGAATTAGGAAGTCCAACCAAATGCATTTTGAGATAGATTACATGTACAAAATATAAATTAAATGATATGAGAAATGTCAGTATTAATAGCAACTTATATCTGCACATTGTATTGATATGGTTTAGACTAGCATTTCTCAAACTGTGCTCTTCCTGGTGTTTTGAACTTCAGCTCCCAGAAATCCCAGCCAGCTTACCAGCTGTTAGGAATTGTGGGATCTGAAGTCCAAAATGTCTGGAGGAGCACAGTTTCGGAAACTTTGGTTTAGGCTTAAGATAATTTCTGGAATACAATTGTTATGTATTAAAAAATGATAATAGAATGAACTATATTTTTGATCTGATTCCAAAGATTCATCCATTCATTTTTTCTATATGGAGATCAATCCACATTTTTAGAATATTCTTTATTACTGGAGCAAGTGCAGTCTGGGGGCTCAAAAATGTAAAACAACAAATAGATTAAAAACCCAAACACTATTTAAAGCAGTCTGCATGAAAGGCTAATCATTCAAGCTCAGCATCACCTTTTATAGTTTATTTCTGATAGGTTTGCGATGTAGCTATTATAATGTTGCCCATTTGTTTTAATTTACATGTTTTTATATTATTTATTGGCTATGCAAGAAACATGTTATGTAGTATGTAAAATGTGGCAGGATATATTTTTTCTCTTTGCATTTTATCATGCTCTTGGTGGTACTCTAATGCAGTGTTTCTCAAATTGCACTCCTCCACCTGTTTTGGACTTCAGCTCCCAGAAATCCCAACCAGCTCATCAGTTGTTAGGAATTGTGTGATCTGAAATCCAAAACATCTGGAGGAGCACAGTTTGAGAAACTCTGTTCTAATGTACACAATAATTTACAAGTTTAAGGTGTATATGAAAACATTTATCACCTTTTCTTAGGTGTGTAAAATAGCAGACAGCAGTTTTAAGAAGTGTGGTACCATTCTAATGCTATGTCTTTTTAAAAAAACTTATTTTAGTACTGGTGGAATGGCCCTAATACAAATGATTGGGACCAAAATTTAGAAATATCTGTATTTGCATATCCAAGCAATGTGAGGAGACCAGTCTAAACTCAATATTAATTTCCGTTTCATTTTCACCTTGCACATATCACCTGAAAGTAACTGTATACAATATTTTTAAATTATTTGATGCATGAAATAAAGTTGGTGTATATTGAACTGACACCAACATGTTAATACCCAGCCATGTGGGAAATTTTGTATCTTAGTTTTCCAGATATGGGATGCTAAACCTGTATATTTGTAAATGGTTCTTCAAGTGGTGTTCATTTTAAATACTTACTTTCTTAAAATTCAAAAGCATAGAAGTTTTATGTTAGAATTGTTTTGAAAATTCTGATAAAATTGGCATGCACTGGTACACTACAGTTCTCTGAAATGTAATAAATTAAACAAATGCTTTGATACCCATCTCTTAAACTTTGAACATTACATAAATATTTAATGAAGATTAATAGCTACAGAATTTACTGTAAATAATTTATGTTATGTATCTTAAGTTATGCACTCAATGAGATTTATGAAGAGATGTGTCAATATATTTAGCTTGTGCACACACTTTCTCAAATATTTATTTGTTTAGCAGTATTTAAATATAACTTTAAAATTATTAAATTCAGTCATACAATACAATATATATATATATATATATAGAGAGAGAGAGAGAGAGAGAGAGAGAGAGAGAGAACGATCATTGTGGTAGGGGAGAGCGATAAGTACAGATTTTTCATGGGATGGATTTTGCATATGACGTTTGAAATAATGAATTGTAAATTCTATTAGAAATGCCAAGAATATTATTATTATTAACTTTATTTGTACCCCGCTAGCAACTCCCGAAGGACTCGATGCGGCTTACAAAGGCCAAGGCCTCAAAACACAACATAACAATACACAACCTAAAGCAAATTAAAAACAGTTAAAGCAATATTAAACAACAAGCAATAAACAATACACCAGGACACAATAAAACTGGACCGGGCCAGAGTAAAGGGTACAGATTAAAAGTGTTGATGTGACAAGTGATATATAAGGATTATAGGGTAAGTGCAGTGTGCCAGCAATCTTAATTTCTAATAAAGTGCTTCTGGGACTTGTTGGAGTTTTCCTATTCTGGAAAGGCACATCGGAACAGCCAGGTCTTCAAGTTCTTTCTAAAGAACCAAATGATATTCAATTCTAGGATTATTACTTTGGTGTATGCCTTGCATTTTCTGTGGCCAGTTTGTATTCACCAGATTATTTTAAGTCAGAAATGAGTGTTTTTTATTTTGAAGAATAACATTTGTTTCAAAGTACAGATTTCCGCATCTTGACCCAATCCATCTTATCTTGCAGTTGTATTATACAATATATATTTTATAGGAGTAAGTCTAATTGATTGTTAACTCATTAGAGTATAAGTTTTGGTTTGGAAGTGTCATTATATCTGTATTATTTTTCCATAATGTATTGTAGTATTAACAATTGCTATCAGGTTGTTAAAAACTCTTTTGTGATAACTTGTGCTTTTGTATTACTGATCTAATAAGCTAGATTGAAATCCTATACCTGCTATTGGAAGTAAGTACCATTGAATGCAATGGGATTTACCTATGTGTAGACAGTATAGAATTGTGTTGTTTATTTAGGTATCAAAAAGCCCTTTGTAGACCTTTTCCTGTGTAGATATTTTTATCAGAAATAACATCTCTCACAGTTCCTTACAAATATGAAGAAGCCAGTTGAGAAAGCCAGGGAGGAAAATTGCTTGTCTATCTAACTCTAAACAATGTTACTTTCTGTTTGCCATGTAAGGTTGTTTGGATAGATGATCAGATTTTTTAAAAAAAATCTTACCTACATTTTAAAGAAAAAAAGTAATTGATACGGTTCTATTTCATTCCCTAATGACTATAGTATTGCTAGAAGTCATAGGAAATAACTAGGATTAATAAGCTTTGCCCATCTCAGAAATGCAGGGGCAGCAAATGATATCATTTAAGCAAAGGGAACAAACTAATTAAAAGACCAGTGATTTTTGTTACATGTATATTTGTGGGGTAAATAAAGACAATAGCTTTTCAGCTTCAGTGCTGATAAATTTATTTATTTATTTATTTATTTATTTAAAACATTTATATTCTGCCTTTCTCACGCCGCAGGAGACTTATGGCGGAACACAACGTATATATGGCTAACGTTCAATTCTGGGACATGAAACTATAACTATACGCAAACATTAAAATCACTTATATCTACTTTTAAATCAGCTGTTTAAAACCATCTCAAGACACCATGCTGGCTCTGGTCAGCGGAGTAGTTTCCTATTATTGCCTCATTGCACGGAGTAGTTTCCTATTATTGCCAAAGGCTTCGTTCCACAACCAGGTCTTTAGCATCTTTTTGAAGGACAGGAGAGAAGGGGCTGATAAATGATAAAGATAAATGTCTTCTCTAATAACACAGATATCTATGAATCAGTTGTAAATATACAATTGTCCTATTTAAATAAGCTTCAACATAGATACAAGTTTAAGTAACTTCAATAGTGAAACACACAAAATATATACAGTTTACAACATAATTTCATAGGACATATACATCAATGAATATATCAAACTTAAAGGCAGTTCACATTGTGTTTAGTACATTTGAGAATATGTCCATGATCTTACAACAAAAGTTCACGTTGTATTCCACAAACTTGAGAGTATCAAAACTGGAAACAGTTCGTGTTGCTTTCAGCCAACTCGGGAGTCCACAACAAGGTTCCCCGGGTGCTTTTGTGTCCTTGTTTCAAGACCAAAATTCTCTTCTTCAGGCTTCTTTCATTAAATCAAAGGTAATAGTACTTCTGTGGTTTTTACTAAATTTAGAGAGGACAAAATAATAGATATGACAAGTGGCACCCAGTTATATTTTGACAATTCTTATATAAACAAAACAAGGAATTTACTTACATTAAAAGCATCAATGGCTCTGCAAAAAAACTTCAATAAAGTGTAGTCTGCTTCTGCTTTTAATTGCGAGCAATAAGATACAAGAGGTTACTCCTTTTTAAGGATATCAGTTCATTACCGGTGATTACAGAATGCATGGACATATTCTCAAATGTACTAAACACAATGTGAACTTCCTTGTAAGTTTGATATATTCATTGATGTATATGTCCTATGAAATAATGTTGTAAACCGTATATATTTTGTGTGTTTCACTATTGAAGTTATTTAAACTTGTACCTATGTTGAAGCTTATTTAAATAGGACAATTGCTTCTTTACAAAAGATAAATGTCTGCCAGTATAATTGGTTATGAATATAGGTTGTAAAACTCAACATTATGTGTACTGGAGAAGGAAACTTCTGAAGAAATAGATTTCTCTTTTACTCCGGTTTGCTGCCACAGTTATATGTAATAATGCATTTTAATCCCCAGCTGCTGGTGATGAAGTGTCTTGATGTGGGAAGAAACAATATTCTGAATGAATAACAGAAACTTAAGTAGATGGCATAAATAAAATGGGGGCTTATCAAAGATTCAAACTTCAATGAAAATTCTACAATATTTTCTTCCAAGTAGAGGGAATGTGTAAAGTTGTTGCCATTTTCCTTATTGACAATGTTTAAAATGTCATAACAGATTTTGATTCTGCTTTCACTGTTATTTGAAATTCTTATGCATTTTGCCTAATCTGTTGCATTACTTCTCCACAGGAAACATTTGAACTGAAAAAGAAGAGTGAGTCCTGTTCTTGGAACTTATTTCTTTTCTTTTTCTTTCTTTTCTTTGTGAGAAGAAGAGCTACACATCTGACTATGGGGAAAACAGCAGCTAAAGGTAAAGTTGTGGAAGCAAAAAAAGAAAAAAGAAAAAAGAAAAAAAGGGGGAAAATACTGTAAGGTGGTGAATGCAATTGCTCCTATATGTCCCTTCCAATGGAGTGGATCCAAGTGATCCCCGTTGTGGTGGTGATGATGAAATGAGTGGAACAGAGACTACAGCCTTAAATGGCTTAAATCTCAGAGTACACCTGATGGTGTGTGGGGTAAAGCACAGTGGAAAAACCTATTTAAAAGCAGAGTGGAGTTCTTTCAAGTGATGAAAGATCTTTTACTTTCTGACCTACAGGAGCACGACACTTTGCAGATAAAGTTGTTTGAACTAGACAGGGGAAATCTGTCCCTGTTGGGTGTGTGCTGCTGAACCTTTCAGTGAATTTTGATATCAGTAATCATGGTAGCCATCTGAGCTGCCTTGGTGACTTGGGAGCAGTATTCTGTCATTCCCATCCACCTTGGAGGGAAAAGCTCAGAACGCAGTGCTGGGAGATTCCTAGTCAACCCCATCGCTGTTAGGCTGCAGGGTTTCTCAGGGTTTAATTTTGTCTCCCTTGCTATTTAATGCTTACACACACTTGCTGGGAGGGGATCTCTGGAAGTTTGAAGTATGCTGATGATATCCTGACTTTTACCTTTTCTTTTCATCCAGTTCCATGAAAAATGTATCTGCACTAAACCAGTGTCTGCTGTCCATATCAAAATGAGTGAAAGCAAACAAATTGAAACTTAATCCAGACAAGATACATATGCTCCATTTTAGGGAATCAAAATTTAGTGTACGTTGGATGTGGTTACACCTTTACCACCCCTAGCAAAAATCTCAGGTTTGCATCTTGGGCATGCTTCTGGTCTCAGATATGAGTCTGGATGCCCAGGTTTCAGCAGTGGCCGGGAGTGCATTCGTGGCTACTAAAATTGGTGTTCTGTTAATTTGCCAGGTACTCCCATTTCTTGAGATGTTATATCTGGCTATGATGACACATGCCTTGATTACTCCCCATTTGGATTAATGTAACACACTCAACGTGGAGTGTCTTTGGAAATTCTTTAGAAACTCCAACATATCTAAAGTGCTGGAATCAGGCAGCTGACTGGTGCAGGATATAGATCAATCATATAACTCTATAGTTCAAAGAACTATACTGGCAACAATCGATTTCTGGACAAAATTCAAAGTACTGGCAATGATCTTTAATGCTTGGATCCATATTGTTGGGAAAAGTGTATATTCCTATATTTGTCTGCCTGTGTTGTACAATTTGCAGGTAATGGCCCACCACCATCCCAGGCATGTCTGTTGAGGGCAGGAAAAAGTTATTGATGGCTGCTCCCAAGTTATGGGACTTGCTTTCCTGGGAGGTCCAGTTGCCCCCCCCCCCCCACCACCACCACCACATCTTTCCACCAGGCCTCTTTATTTAAGGAAGTTTTAAACTTTTTTTTATTGATATGCAGCAACATAAAGGATGGCCACGGTTTTAGCTATAAGGTTTTAACAGGCTTTAACACGTTATGTGTTTGTATATTTATTTTGTTGATGTTTAATGCATTGTATTTTATATATTTTTGTATTGCAATGTGGCACTGAAGTGGCCAATCTGTAAGCCTCAATGAGTCCCCTCTGAGTGAGAAGAGCAGGGTATAAATATGGGAAATAAATGACATTCACAAGTTGTATGGCGCTCTTTTTAAGAGGTGTAGAAAACAGCAGGAAGAGAGCACATGGGAACAGATCTTCCTCTTCCTGAATACCACTAGTGTCTGCTTCTCTTGGAGAAAGGAAAACTGGCACTAGTTGAAACAGAAACATGTGGCATACCTGCCTCCTAAACAGCCTTGACCCCGCTCATCTCCTGAGTATGGGACTGTCATGGCAGTCCCATCTTCAGGAGCCAGATGCATCAAAGGCATTCCTCTCCTCTTCCCATCTCCTGAGGACTGAATAAGCTTGTGAATAATCAAATTTGCAAGTGTGAAAGGGATGACTGTACTTTTTTTACTTATTAAATGTAATGTGAAATGAAATTGGGTGGCAAGTCACACTTTCTCAACCTGAAAGGAAGGCAATGGCAAACCTCCTCTGAACTAATCTTGCCAAGAAAACCTTGTAATATGATCACTGTAAATAACAAATTACTTGAAGACACATAGCAACAATTTGGATTGATTTGAATAGGAAATCTGTGGAGACATCTAAGATAGCATTTGTAGTTCCTGTCATTGCTTCCTATCAAGCATGTTCCTAAACATTGACAACTAGTTATTATTGCTCATAATAATTTAAATATTCTGCATAGTATATCAAAGTATGTTAAATGTGAGTTGTTTGATTGTTGTTTTTTAGATTCTAAGACTGTTAAAAAAGAAAAACATGGGAATAATAATGTGTCAAGCAACCAGTTGTTTCACAATGGTATGTATTATAAAGGCAATTAATTGCTTTTTGAAAAGAAGTTTGTGTGGATCCCTCCCTGCAGAATAATTTTTTGCTTCTTGCATCCCTTTTGTGCCTCTTCTTGTTTTTGGACAATTATTCTTTCTCAGCTTCAAATGATGTGCATGACATTCACAAGCCATATGGAGATCTTTTCAAGGGGTGTAGAAGACAATAGGAAAAGAAGGGAGATATCAAAGTGCCTCAGATAGTATTCAGCTGTTGTAACCTTTGATTCTAACTCATTGGGTCTTAAAAAAACTGACAAAATATTTCAATTTTGACTGATGTTGATTATTTTCACTTACTCCAGCATATTATATGGTTGTAACTAGCAAACATTTCATACTCTCTATTCAATTTTCAGTATGTTCCTTTGCTGCTTGTCTATAACATTTGTCTATAACATTTAGTTTTGTTTTTTATGTTTTCTGCTGATGGAGAAATTAAACATTTAAAATTTCATTTTCCTTTGTAATTCCATGATGTTAAGGATATTATTGAGACAGCAGTTGACATTTTTATCATTTGATATATTACTGTAGTCTTATATTTAATGTTGATGCTTGCCTCCTTGAATTCAGAAAAGACACACATATGGTAGTTAGGCAGACAGTTGTAGTAGATGTGCTTAAACAAAAGCATTGACTTGTGAACAAAGTTACATATTGTTTAGTGATCAGCAATTTGACTAAGCTTTTTTTTTCATATTGTCTCATGAAGCCATAGTGTATGTTGGAAGAGGACAGACAAGTCAGGTCATAGAAATCAAGACATTTTAAGTAATGAGTTGTGTGTGGATGGGAGAATAGGAAATCTGATACACTTATAATGGAGAACATAAAATTGGGGTTAGAATCTTGTGGAGCTCCATATTTTGTTATGTCACCAAAGTGTAACTCAGAGTTTCTCATTGCTGGCTGACAGTTTTATGGAGAGCACAAACACAGGGTCTTTTTACACTGTGCAATTTTAGTGCAATGATTTCACTTCAACAGCATAGAATACTTTCCACAATTAAAGTGGAATCATAATGCTACAGTTGTGTTAAAGTGTGAACAGGCCCATCATAAGAGTCTAATGGCATCTTAAAGACTAACAAGTTTTATTTGGTGTAAGAATATCAAGCAGCATGTAGGGCATGATGTCCTTCTACCTTTGATATGCTTTTGAAGCCTTTTCTTTTGGTGGTGGATTATTTTTTTTAACACATTGTATTTTACTATTGTAACAATCTGTTTTTAGCTATTTTATAAATCATATATTTGCTTTTTGGGGTCTCTTATTATATTAGAATATTTAGGTGGTGCAGAGATAAAATAAATTGAAGATTAATTTTAAAAAATTAAGCATTATGTCATCAGCTTTTGTTTCCCAGTAATTGGAGAAAAGCTGAGATTATATAAATGAATAAATATAAAAGAGGAATATTGTTTTTATAAAGAGAAGCATTTCACATGCATTTAACTAGGCAGAGTTCTCAACTAACTAAACTACAAAATGTTGCCACATATCTGTCTTTAGTCTCAGATAGGAATGCTGCTGTTCAGGATTTTAAATAGCTAAAGCTATCTGAAGTTAGGTATGTGTGAGGAGATTTCTAAACCTTTTTCACTTCTGAAAACCTTGGTGTTTTCCCAAGCATATTGATACTCATCTTTCTTTCTGAGATCTGATTCACACTACACAACTATAGTACTTGGATACCACTTTAACTGCCATGGCAGTTGAAAAAAGATTATGCACAAAACTGAAATAAGAGAATGCATAAAAAGTATAGACTTACTACAAAAGAGACAAAACTTCTATTCCCGAGTTTGTTTGTTTATTTATTTACTATATTTATATCCCACTCTTCTCGCCCCGCAGAGGACTCTGAGAGGCTTACAGGTTATGGCAAAATTCAATGCCACATTATACATACAAATAATAAATATAACATTTCAAATAATAAAACAGTTAAAAATATAACTGCAATAAAACAGATTTAAAACATACTTTTCCAGTCTTCCTCCCCTCACAAGCCAAACATAAGCCTGCTGGTCTTTTGTGTTATTACCATGGGGTAAGGCGATATAAAATGCTAGTGTAGAAGACTACAGGATTAGGGTACAGGTGCCACAATTAGGATTAGGGTGCAGGTTCCACAATTTTAAAACACAAGATCTTAAAATGCAGGAGTGCTAAGGTTTAAATTGTGAAGTAAAGTATTTGATACCAATACTCAATGTCCAGTTTAGAGTGGAATTCACTGACCAGACCACAATGATGAAACCCAATTAAAACCTGAGTGGACAGTAGTCAAAAGAACTCTGGGATGATATCTAAGGCCAGATGGAGAGAGCCCTCAGGTACAGCCCTGGCGGCACCTAAGGCAGCGGAGGGATGATGGAAAAGACCCTGGAACAGCTGAGACAGCTGCATTCAAGTAGTGCTAGATATAATGAGGCGCTGCTGCTGGCTTCATGGTCTCCTTGTGGGTAAGCCCAAGGCTGAGCAAGGCAGCAAAACCGGATGGCAAATACTCAGACCCCAGGGTCTCTTCCAGGCCTTTAGGTCAGTCCTTTTATGTTCTCTCCTTGGAAGCTGCTGGGTCAGATGGCTAGAATGAGGATATGGCTGCAGGTCTCCTCGTGGGTAGGTCCAAGGCAGAACAGGCAGCAAAGCTGCATGGCAAATAGCCCCCCTCCCTCCATAGGGTCTCTCCTGCAGCAGAGCCCAACAAAGGTCTCCCAGGCCTCTAGGTCAGTCCTTTTATGTTTTATCCTTGGATGCTAAAGCTTTCTAAAGCTATCTAATATTAGAAGAACTAGGAAAGGCAAACAATGGAAGCATAGTATTTGTAGTTCTTCTTTGTGGTGTCTGTGAAATCACACATATGGGTGTAGATCTCTTAAGCTGAAACATTTTGGCAGTAGCCCCACCCACTCTCCCTATACAGTATAAATGCTTATGGGCAGAGACAGAGCCTCAGTTCCTTTTTTCTGCTGCTACGAACAGTTTGGAACCTTTCTTGTATCTCTTTCATGCTCTTCTAACAGTTTTAATGGCTTGACTCAGACTGTTTCTGACTATCGCTGTTGTCTCTCCTGCTACCCTCTCGGCTTGACTTGGACTACTTTCTGGCTACACTACCCTCTGTCTTCTGTCAGCCCCATCTCAGATCTCTCTGACTACGCTACTGGATTACCCTCAGGTCAGTTCTCACCTGTTAAAATATCCTCCACATCCTTTTTTAAGAAGTGTGGGGCTTGCGGAGGCAAACTCCCAGATTTTGATAAACACACCACGTCCCTGCTGTGCCTAGAAGAAATCAATATGCCTCAGTCTTGCCAGATCTGCCAAGTCTTTACTCCCCAAGTGTGCCAGAATAGGGAGTCTTGCCTCAAAGCCTTGCCCCCCTCCCCAGCTTCTTGCCCAACACAGCGCCTAGGCTCTGAGCCACTGGGGCGCAGGACTCTGCCTGATGGCTTAGGGGATCAGTTCATGTTCTGCCTCTCCAGTGTGGTGGAACTGATAATTGAGGCAGCACAGAAAACCTCTACCAAGTGGGCCTATGTGTATAAACGGTCCCACTTCTTGACATTTTCTTCAGCAAACCAGACTTGACCCATTCACCATTCCAACACTGGTAATCCTGAACTTTCTAGTGTACTTATCAAAGACGAGTCTCTCCCCTCTTATTTCTCAAGTGCTACTTAGCAGCAATATCTTGGTATAGAAGGTGGAAAGTTCTTCCTGTTTCCTGGATCCCCTAATTCATCTTTTTCTGAAAGGTTACAAAACATACCCTCTCTACTGTGTAAGCCACCTTTTGAGCTTATGGCTTCCAATGATCTTACCCATCTCTCTTGGACGACCACATTTTTTGTGGCTAAACGTGCCAGCAAATTCTGTGTCCAACGCCCCTTACCTGCGTTTCCATAGAGATAAGGCAGTACTCCGCACAGATATTACCTTCCTTCCAAAAGTAATGTTGTGCTTCCACGTGTGTCAAGACATTACCTTTCTGGCTTCTTCTAAAACTCAGCCTCACCCCTAGAAGTAGCTCTCCACTCCTTGGATGTCAGGAGGGCCCTGGCCTTTTACATATACAGGACAGCTACCTATAGGAAGTCGCTGAGACTATTTCTAAAATATCACAAGGATGCCCTGAGCCTCCTGATATCTTCACAAAGACTGTCATCCTGAATTTCTCAATGATCTGCCTTGCATACCAACTGGTGGGACAAGATCCCCCACAGCAGGTGAAAGCCCACTCTGCGAGAGCAATGACTATCTTGCAGGCCTTCCAGCCGTGACATGGTACACATCGCTCACATTTACCTCCCACTATAAGCTGGGTGTCTTGCCATGGAAGGATGCTCAACAGAGCTGTGTTGTTTTCCTGCAGGGCATGAGCCATCTCCACAGATCAGTAGCTTTGTAGTCACTCATATGTGTGTTTTCACAGACACCACTAAGAAGAAGGAGTGGCTTACCTGTAACTGGGTTTCTTCAAGTGGTGATCTGTGAAACTGGCACATTCCTACCCATCCTCCCTGCTTGATCATGCCTTTACTTCCTGGCTGCTGTCTTAGTGGCTAGGGAACTGGGGCCCTGTCTCTATCCATGGGCATTTATACTGTATGTGGCGAGTGGGCAGGGCTACCGCCAAAATGTTTCAACTTAAGAGATCTAGAAGGTTCCAAACAGCTGTGCACATGAGCAGAAGACCCATATGTGCAAATTTCACAGATCACCACTCGAAGACACATAGTTACAGGTAAGCAACTCATTCTTGTATGTGTTATTTAGACTTCTTTGCAAACTTCAAATCTCTTGTTTCCATACAGCTCTTGCCACGACAATTAAAATGGTATCAAAGTGTTAAACATGTTCAAAGCAAGCTTACTACATTCTTGAAACTAACAGGGAGAAAGACGTTTTCAGCATAAGGTTTCATAGTTCACTATGAAAGTTTATTATGTGGACTTTCTCCCTAGTTAGTATCAAAGTGTCAGCTTTGAACATAAATTAAGGAAAATATATTAAAAAATTCATACAGATAATACAGATACATCAATATAGAAAAATGTTATTGTGTATCTTTCTGGATAACTCATGTAAATGTCAAAATGAAGAAGAAAGAAATGGTAAAAGTAAGTTCCCTTATTCAGGTTTAATAAAGAGAAAGGAGGTAACAACTACATTCCGACTCAAGCAGGCTGTCTTTCAGTTCGTCTCAAGGTGAACAGTTTTCATGTCCTGATTTTGCTGGATTCCAAAATGAGAATACATAACCTCTGGGCACAAAAAGCAGTGACCTTGGTGGTGATCACTAGGGCAAAGAATAGGCTTTCATTTGAACTCCTATTTCCACAAGAAGTTCCTAGATGCTCTCCTTCAGAATCTTGAGATATAATGGATCATATGCATGGGTTACATAAGTAGAAGATAAGGTAATGCTATCTGATCATTGTGTTGTTTCAAAAAACACAAAGCCATACTTGGAATATGATATTAGTTGTAGGAGTTCATGCAATCCTTTCATTTTTGTCAGCTTAAGAGGGAAGTCAGTGCTTGGAATGTCCTTTTATGAACTTTTAGTAAGTTATTGCACGATAGTAAACATAGCCACTAGATGGCAACACAGTATCATTTTGGAGGTTGAATTTTTTTTATTTGCTTGACACAGATTTCCATGGATATGTTGGAAATTGTGTGTATTATGTGGAGGCCTGGAGAAGGTACATGGATTATTTGCATAAGCATGGATTTTGTGACTCAGGAACACACGAGATACTCTGTTTGTAATCATATCTATCTGTAGTCAGCAATGAAGGAAGATTGTTATTACTAAATAACATAATAATCATCAGACATTGATGCTGGCTGTCTTGGTCCTCCTGTTGAAGATTAGTTGAACTTTATTTAGTAGCAGTTTGAGAAATCTTTTTTTATTTCCTGCATTTCAGGAGTTTGGACTGGATGACCTGTGTGGTCTCTTCCAAATCTGTGATTCTGAGTCTATGTTTTGGTTCTTGGACCACAACGTACAAATTAATGAAATTACTTCTGCTCATTTTACTAGAAATGTTTATGAAATAGTGGCATATAAATTGAAACCTGATTAACTGAAAGTAAATGTGTATATTTGATAACATTTAATCCAGTGCAAGTGAAAAATCTTGTTAAAATGCTTTATCCTAGAATATTTTAATTGGGACGATTACTTGAAAGAAACTGGATCTGTAGCTGCTCCTTTACATTGTTTCCGTCAGGTAGGAATTTTAAAGATACGAAATATGCATGCATTATGTTTGTTTCAGATGCTTTTTAGAATATAATACATGGAGAAATACATACTTTCTACTATAGTTGTTTGATATATTTGCTCATATCTAATACAGTATACATGAGCATTTTAAAAGATTATACACACACACACACACATACAAATGTTTATACACATTTAGAAAAATATATCCATTTTTATAAAGTCATTATCAGTCATTAAATGAAATGATTTATAGTGATCTTAAATTGCATTTGATACTTGTTTCATTACTTAGCTATTGGAAAATCCCAGGATGCCAGGAATATTTATGGACTAGAAACTATTGTATCTGTTTAATTGTAGGGATAGATTCAAATATTATCCTGAAAATTTAAAACATATGGTAGCCAAAAAACTCCTAGATTATCAAGACAGCAAGTCTAAACAATTAGAGAAGTGCTGATGGTTCTTTTTTGGAAAAATTGACCAATCAAATGCCTCATCTTCCCTTTCATTTAGTCTAGGATTCCGCCTAGCAATGATTTCAAAGTAGGAATGAAACTGGAAGCTCATGATCCTCGCAATGTTACCTCAGTATGTATAGCCACAGTTATTGGAATCACGGGTGCCAGGTTAAGATTGCGGCTTGATGGAAGCGACAACAAAAATGACTTCTGGAGACTAGTAGATTCATCTGACATACAGCAAATTGGAACTTGTGAGAAGAAAGGGGGAATGCTGCAGCCTCCATTAGGTAAGATCAGACTGATCTTAACAGGCATGCTGTTATAGTCTGGTTTAAAGCCATTGTTGCTCAAAGATGCAAACCACAAAATAACCACAGCTAGATTTCAAGAGAATCAAAACAGGATTAAATGTTATGGATTATATCCAATGACAACTTCATACCATACAGTCTGGGGAACACTCAACTATTAAATATCATAGACACCAATGTTGGACATTCAGCTTGTTTGTTTTACAGATAATCTTCACTGTTTTATTTTCTGCATATCTCTTCATTGAAGAAATAATGAGGGGAATTAGCCACAGTTTACCAAACTGAATCCAACAATAAACACACCCACTTGTCCAGCATAGTGGTCACCCTGAGGCCCAAAGATGCAGAGCCTGGGGAATTATAAGAGTAATAGGGCAAATATTGTGATAAGAATCCAAGAGTTGGAACTGTGAAGTTGATCTGGAGTCCATTCATGTTGCACAAATAAACTGCTATATTCCACTCCGGAGCCCCTGATGACACAGTGGGTTAAAGTGCTGAGCTGCTAAACTTACTCACTGCAGGTTCGAATCCGGGGAGCGGTGTGAGCCCCAGCTTCTGCCAACCTAGCAGTTCAAAAACATGCAAATGTGAGTAGATCAATAGCTACTGCTCTGGCTGGAAGGTAATGGTGCTTCATGACAGCCACATGATCTTGGAGGTTACTACAGACAACGCTGGCTCTTTGGCTTAGAAATGGAGATGAGCACCAACCCCCAGTTGGATACAACTGGATTTAATGTCAGGGGAAAACCTTTACTTTATTCTACTTTAGTTGCTATTGCAATATCCTGTGGAATTGTGGACTTTGTAATTTAACGAGCTACTCAGTTCTGTGGCTGAGAATTCTAAATGCCCCTCTAAACTATAAATCCCAGGATTCCATGGAATGTTGCCAAGGCAATCAAAATGGAATATAATACTATAATTGTATAGAATGAATGAATCTCTGGAAGTAGAACTAGGGATGAAGCTCTATAAAAAAGATATAGGGATCCTAAATAATGTATGCTCGGATGTGTGTATCTGTTAACAATTGCGGTGGGAATATGCAAAAGCAACACAGTTAAAATCAGTTGAAATAATTTAAAGCAAAATGCAAACACCTCAGCCCCTCGGTTTTCCTAAGGGATCTTTGACATCGCTGCATGGCTCCTTGATCTTTTGACATTAAATCTGGTTTAATTTTTTCTTTACTTCACCTTACTTTCCTCCTCTGTCCAGCTTTCCTCTGCTAATTAAGTGTTGAAATCTGGGTTGCAAAGTTTCTGGACAGAGTTTACAAATAATGTAATTAATTACTTGTTTCAATTAGCTTCTCATATGTTAGGCAGTAGTTACAGTTATGTACATCAAGGCTGTAATGAAATGAAAAAATCATATGTATGACAGAACTAATACAAAGAAGAAGAAAAACCTTGTTGATAGTCATAGTTATTGTCATAGAAAAAGAAAGCTAATAAAATAAAAGTAAAACCAACTATGAATTTGTAATTAATTTAGTAAGCTTAATGAAATGTAGTCAATGTTAGTGGGCTGTTTTGTGGTTTTCCAGTGAAAGGACAAGCTATAGTTTAGAGACAAGACTGCTTGAATGTAAGTTTTGTTAATATTGTCCATTAATTTAATTTTCTGATTATTATCCTTGCATTAACATTTTCCAGATGATTCAAAACATTTCATTTTTGTACTATCTCTACCCTTTTGCTGAACTAGCTTTAAAGGCAAGCATTTCCTCCTACTTAGACAATTGTTATATACTGCTCAGTTTCACAAAAGAAAATGTGTATGGAAGAATCTTTCAAAGAGATGCTTTCGAAAAAATAGGTTATATTTCAGTTTTGTGTTTTCTGAAAATATGCAGAATATATTTGTGAAACATTTCTGTTGGCAGTCTTACAGCACGTTGTTCAGTAGGTTAAGCCAGGAGCTAATTGTGTGTATAATTGCCTCCTGCTTGCTTTATATAAAACGGGTCTTTCCCAAGTGGTATGGAACCTTCTGGTCCCAACAGCTATTCCTCTTGTTATATAATAGAAAACAAAATGCTCATTTTCCACCTAAGTTGACGTACTGAATTACATTCCCAAGCATAGTGCCAGATTCTTAGCAGTATTCAGTTATGGTTTCTAGCCTCATAGTGGAAGGGGTTTCAAAGTGTCTATGTAGGCTTATATTCTATTTTTGATTAAAATGTATCATATGGAGATAATACTACTAAAGGAAGCTCTCTGCTTCATAAAATATGTATTTTGAAAATCTATTGTGTCTACCTACTCCATTGTTATCAATGTAGGGTTCCAGATGAATGCTTCGTCTTGGCCAATGTTTCTGCTAAGAACGCTAAATGGAGCTGAAATGGCACCATCGTCGTTCTTTAAGAAGGTAAGAAACCACCCAGGCCTTTCTAGAAAGGAAAAAGGCAGACAGTCATTTCTAACAGTTAGGAAGAGAAGAATTCTGTCATTTCAGTTTGGTACGAATGTGTGAAATATTTCTGTCTCATAACGTGCAGTGATCCTGTTTGTACTTTGATAGTCTACACAAATATAGCATGTTAATTCCTCTGTGATGATCTAACTTTGCCAATTGTTCATGTAAAATAATCAAATAATGAATTGTTTAGAGAATGTATTCAGTCCCCATCCCCCCCCCCCTCCAACAATTAAAACTGCATTTTAAATATGTAAAAGAAACAATCCTGTATGACATCTAAAACTACTTCTCAGCAATTGTGCAACTCGAAATCTTTGTTATATCTTTTTCATATTGAATTCATGGTCAAAAGTGACCAGTCATGGATTTTCTATTTCAAATTTTGTATCATGCAAATGAAGAGTTTTCTGTGCCCAGTATAGAAGAGAAAACAGATGTGTCTCTATACTTTGGGATATAGCATTCCTTATTTTGTTGCTGTGGATAGATTTGTTTATGGGTATTTAGAGTTTCTTCCATTATACAGGGAAAGCAGAGTGGTGGGAGGGAAGCAATAAGACAATGGGTGAAAAACCCGATATGAAGACAGCTCAGAGGAGTAATGAATTATACCAGGTAAATGCCGAATGGAAGGTTATGTGAAAGGATAGGAGTCAAAAGTAAAACAGGCACCATACTGCATTATGCAAAAATGTTTCACATCACAAGCAAAATACTCTCCTTCCTATATGTCAGAAATACTCTCAACCTTGCCATTCCATTCTTGATAGTTCTCACCTGCCCTGGAGCTGAAATCATGTGTGTTTGCCTTTTATGAAACAAAGGTAAATAGAATTGGAGACTTATAAAACAGAGTACTTACTTTTGCTTATTTGTGGTCTACATAAAATAGCTTTACATAACAATATTAGCTCTTTCCCACTAAATTTGCAGACTAACTTAATAAAACAAAACAAAGCAAAGCAAAGCAAAAAAGCCCAGGGAAGAGGGCAGAACAACACTCCACCATGGTAGCAATTCATCATTTTCACATCCATTGAAGTCACATTATGCAAATTTGAATAGCTCTATAAAAGAGTCTCCTGCTAGGTTACAACTACACTTTTCGGTATAATCTTAATGTTTCTAAATTATCTGTTCATGGCGTTTTTGGACATTGACAAGTGTAATGTTAAAAGCTGTTATGTCTATTTAGGAAAACTGGAAATTCTACTCATTTACTCACTAACAAGAGACCAGAAAGTTATATTATTTTAATCTATTCTTCCCCCTAGCAACTAAGGGAAGAATACATATCTTCTCAAAATACAATACTTTCATTTCTTGCATTTCTTCTTCTCTATAATCCTCTACACTTTCATAAAAATTGTAATTTAGTTTGAAAGTATTTTTGTTTCAATGCAGAGATTTGGGTTGCAAGAGACGAAAATAAAAATATTGACATTATTTCCAATCCAGTGTTGTGTTTTGAAGCATAAACATTAGTGGACAACAAGATTGTGTAAAACATATATTCTTAATTTCATATGTACATTCATGTTCGGATCTTCCAGTGTGCCTTCCCAGAAAGAGGAATCCTGGAAATATGCCCTCAATGCACTTTATGAGAGATTTAGAACTGTCTGCACGTACACCCTTCCCAAAACGTTCCTCCACCCCCTTTAAACTTCCCAGCTTTTAACTTTTAAAACTTTTACATTTGGCCCTGCCTTAGGTTTTTAAAATGCGTTGTGTCATTATTGTATTGTTTTGCTTTTTGAGTTATTTATCATTGCTGTTGTTGTTTTTATAATGTTGTGGGGCTTGGCCTCTTGTAAGCCGCACCGAATCCTGCGGGAGATGGTAGCGGGGTATAAGAACAATAAATAAAATAATAAATAAATAAATAAATAAATCTTCTTATTTTGATAGGAACCTCCCAAGCCAACTCCTAACTGTTTTAAAGTTGGAATGAAGTTGGAAGCAATAGACAGAAAAAACCCGTATTTAATATGCCCAGCAACCATTGGGGATGTTAAAGGAGATGAAGTTTTTATTACTTTTGATGGCTGGCGAGGGGCATTTGACTACTGGTGTAAATATGATTCGCGGGACATCTTTCCTGTTGGATGGTGCAACTTAACAGGAGATGCTCTACAACCACCAGGGAACAGTGGTAAGAATTTTTTATTTGTTAAAATGCTACAGTTCAAATTCAGTAGGTGTTTATTAAGTTTTAAGGCTGTGAGGTTGTGGATTGAATTCAGAGCAGAGCTTAGGAATTTTACCTTTTTACCACAATTTTTGGAACCACCCACTGGCCATGTTGTGTAGTTGAAAAATCATGGTTTCTAAGATCTGATCCAGATTTAGTCATACTTAGAGAATCAATTAAAGTTAGACCAGGCACCCTCAAACTGCAGCCCTCCAGCTGTTTGGGCCTCCATCTCCCAGAAGCCCTAGCCAGCTTGGCATTCTGGGAGTTGGGAACCCAAACAGCTGGAGAGCCACAGTTTGAATATGCCTGATTTAGATGAATTGTGAGTAACATACGTTCCAGTGGAATCAGTGTCTTTTCTGAGTAAGTCTGAGAAAGTAACCATAACAACTTGATTAAATTAGCAAGGAAACACTTGAGGAAAAAATGTGTTTATTCTGACAATTTTCACATAATGGTGCACTAAAAATCTAAATACACTGAAATATTCAAGAATTTAAGTCCCCTGTACGGTGTTGAATTAAATGTGCTCCATAATGTACACTAATGGAATACTGTCAGCTTGTATTTATCTTCTCAGAAGTCAGACATACATAGTGCTTACTTCCTCACTAAATGGTTGTAGGATTACAGTATAAAACAGTGCAATATTACACATTTGTTTCTTACATTCATAATTCTACCTTTCCTCCAGTGAGGCCAAGGCAGTATGCATGGATGCTTCACTCCCACTTTATCCTCATAACAAATCTGCAAAGTAGGTCTGGTTGAGAGAAACTGGCCAGACTGAAGTAATGCAGTTTATTTTTGTGACATTAAGGTTAGAAAATTATGGTTTCCCACTACATGTAAACTAGTGGCACACTTTAGAGGAAAACTACCATAATACTTGTTAGTGGCCCACTAATGAGCAACATTGAATGAAATGTGGGAGATCAAGTTTTTGCTTTATGAATCATATGGCACTTGCATGCTCCTTGACTCTGTCCTCCTTTTTAGCACTTATGAAAACAAATTTCAAAATTCCCCTGATAAGGTGAAAACTGGTTTCAGAATCTAATTTGATTAATTCACCATCATTTAAACATGACATTTCATTGAGTTCAGAAAACATGGAGAACTGATTTCTTCTGTGCATCTGAATAAATGGATAGAAATCCATAAAAGCTTGTGTTAAAATAAATAATTGCTGCCAGTAGATTCCTTCTTCCGCCATATTTCCATTTTTATGGTGAAACATCCTAGCAACTATTTCAAGAAGTTCCAAACCAAAGCCAATCTTGGCATAGTAGCAAATGATTGTGTTTCACATATTTCTTTGAAGACGCACATTTTATAGTTAATAGTCCTTGGGATGCTTGTGTTTTCTGCTCATTGCGTGTAAATTAGAGGCTCCATTGCACTAATATAATCACTGTGCACAAACCCTAAATAGAGAGCTGCAATGTTGTGAATGGAAATTCTAAAACCTACTTCTATACCAGCTCAAGTCTTGTCCCTAGTTGTGAAAAAAAACCCTCAGCAATTCCTTGAACATACCAGATTTGTGATTGTGCAAGTAACCACAAATTTGGTCACTTATTACTTTGAACACATTTTAATGGATGTGTGCAAAATTGCTTTCAAACCTGTCTTTTGAAATTATCTGAAAAAGGGATACATCAGTGCTGTGTATAAGCAGTTTTTGTGAGACATATGTTAACAAATTAGATGAGCTCCTTAAAAACTTTGTGAACTATCAATACTCTGAATGTGACATGTTAACAGACTATGCTTTTCTGGAGGGTAGTAAAGAAGCTGGATTTAATGTTTTGTTTCAAGACTTTAATAAAGTTGTTTCTTATGAGTGGAGAGATAAGAGGGGCTGCTGCAAAAACAGACTGCGCTGCAAGAGACTTGAGTGGTTGACATCTTAATTGTTTTGCTAGTGCAGCAAGAGGCATAATGCTTTGTTTTATTTGTGGAATTGAGGGGACTGTTGTGATGCAAAGCATTGACCTGAAAAAGAGCAAACGTGCTTTCCATTCCTTTTCACTGCAACACTCTGTATTAATTACAAAGATACATTGTCATTTTTCCCCTTTTTGATACTGTGACTTTCCAAGTAAAGAGAGTATCAAATTGTTTTAAGCATTTTGGCTCCTGTGGCTCCCTTGAAGTTAATGCTGTCTATAGATGTAGTGGGCTGCTTGCTAGATTTCTTTGCCTAGCATTTCACTTCTTTCTAGATCCTTTGACCCCAGGTAACCTTTGATCTCTTCTTAAAGGCAGGGCTGAAAGAAATGTGAACCAAAGGACTGATGGGTCACTGTCAATAGAGCCCTCAGACAATGTGCGAATTGCTTTAGCAGTCTCCAGTCCACTCTTGTTTCCTCTCCCTTTCTTTTCTTCCTAAACCAACACATGCAAATTGCTTCATGTGGATTTGCTATCACATTGCAGCACTTGGTGCCCAAGCGGCATTGGGATTTGTTGCAGATTTGTTTTTTTCAAACCCAGAACCAGGAAAACTAAAAAGCATGCAGATAGGGCTTGGATCTTCTCCATGGCTGAAACAATAAGACACCCAAATTTCTGCATGAAAAGGTAGGAAGAGTATTAGATGGTAGGATTCCACGTAGCCTTTGCAGCCTTTGTTAACACATTCTGTCCGTCTTTTCTTCCAAATAGTTCAAACTTTGTAGTAGGTTTTCTACATAATGTGACATTAGCTTGGCTTGTTTTTGCATTTGTGAAACTCTAGTGTGGTCTCAGATTTTTCTTTCATATTAGTCCTTTGAAATTTCAGTATAGGTAGGTATAGATAATATCCCAAACATATTCTTACGTAATCTATGCGGAATTCCCCCCTATTTTTACAGCATAATATTATGTGTGTTTAAACAGAAAGAAGTCTTATTTGTTTCAATCAGATTCAATCTTTTTCTAAAAAATGTATGTTAATTATATGTTAAACTTTCACTTTTTAAAAAATTGACTTGTGGTAGCTACTATCAATTATAGGGCTTTAAAGATGACTTCTTTGCATTTGGATACATTTTAAAGCATTATGCTTGTTTAATGTTTAAGTAACTTTTTATCAATGTTTATGTATAATAAAATACATACATTTAATGACTCCCTTATAAAAATTACTGTAGATTAGAATGGATGGAATTTATCTTGTATAAATGTACAGTACCATACACCAACATTTTATGGCAGATTCTAATAAATTTCTGAATTGCTTAAAGTACAAGTTTTTGTTTATGCCAGGAAACATTGCCTGGTTGCAAAAAATGTGTATTACAGTGAGTGGCCTTTGAATATGTAGTGGTAGATGATCTGTATCTTTTCTTATTTTACACTCTGATATAATCAAACAATGTTAGTTGTTCCTGGGGATTGGGACAGTTACTTCTGACACTAAAACTAGTATTCTCATATAATGAGATATCTTCTTCCAGTGCCAATTACATTTGCTTTGTGTTGAGTAAATGTGTTTTAGAGGAGTGGGTGCAGTGTGTTGTGCTTTTGAAGGCTTTGGGTTCAAATTGTCATGGTTTTTAGAATGTGGACAACTTTTCAGATTGAGACAGCTATATGTCAGTGGGCCAAAGTGCTGCAAGACCTAAATGTCACTTCAGGATTCTTTGTGAATACTTGAAAAATAGATTCAACAGAAACATCAAAACTGTCTTCATTTGAAAGAAATATTCCCCTTTTTCTAGATACGTAAGAGGATTACATTTTCTTTACAAAATGAAATAAGCCATAGCAGTCCACTTGAGGGCAGGAGGTTACAGAGAATGATCGAAGACTGCAAGCAAATCAAAAACAAGCTAATCAGATTTCAAGTTTGCAAAGAGTTTTTATTAATATTCTCTTATAGGACCATTGATTTTGACATGGTCTTATAAAAGATCCTCTCAAGAACATTTGCAAGAAGTTTATTGAACTTCATTTAACTGGAAGGTTTTCAAAACAATCTTCTTGTGTCTCAGCTTGATAAACATGATCATCTGAAGATGAAGCTGCTGACCATTATTTCGTGTCAAAAGCATTGCATAAATGTTGTAAAGAAGATTAGCCATTTACAAGAAACGTTGCCCAGGGGATGCCTGGCTGTATTTACTTAGTTTTCAAGGAGGCTCTTTCCGTGCCCCTCCAGCTGCTGATAAAAGCACCACTTTTTTACGTGATTGAAAATTTGGTGAAAATCTAAGAGATAATCCATTATCTGTAAATGATAATTTTTGAAATGCTAGTATCTAGATGTTTGCTTTCAATTTCTGACTTTTAGATTTTACTTTTAATTTTGTCCTAAGTTTCTAGTGTGAAGAATAATTCAAAAGCTCAGACATCTCCTTCAAAAGTGAACCGCCGCTCAATGCAGTCTCCACAAAAATCAGCTCCCCCAGCTCCTGTCATTGCACCAAGAGGCAGGAAACCTAGTCGTGGAAAACCAACACCTCCATCTACAGCCCTTAGGAAAGGCAGATCTCCTAAAAATATCCCTGTGACAAAAAACGCATCTCATAAGGAAAACTTCAAAAAAAGGAAACAAGGCTTAAAACCTGGAAGGAAGGTTAGTGGTTCTGTTTACCTTCACATTCAATGGCAGAAGTTTTAAATGTCTGCCTAGCTAATGTAGTTTTTAAATGGCTTTATGTCAGTTTATTTCTTTCTATTCTTAACATGTATTTTGTGAAAACTGTTTATTAACCACATACAAAAATACTACTTTACTACAGGAATGGGAATCATGGATCCCCACTAGAGAGAGAGAGAGAGAGAGAGAGAGAGAGAGAGAGAGAACGAACACACACACACACACAATATATATCTCAGTATTATTCAGCATGGTCTATGGGCTTTGGTGACGAGGGTTGTGGTCCAAGAATATCAGGGCTAGTAAATGATTTAAATGTTTGCTTTACTGGATCTGTTTAGAAAAAGCATCCTTGGGTTCAAGCTAACTTCACTAATTAGATTATTAATGTACTTCTGTGTACTTAGAAGTAAGGTCCACATAATACAATGAGATTCCCGTCGAAATGTATATAGGATTATAATTTGGCAAATGTATGTCTGCCCAAGGGCTGTCACAAAGAGAATGGTAATGAAACCTAAACTTGACACCTGCCATTGCTGTTCATGTTTGTTTAAGCAACTTGTCATATATTAGAGAAGTGTGGCACTGTTGATGTGGCTGACTGCAAGTAAGGCTTTTGACATAAGCACTGTAATAGAGCACTGATGCAATGAAGCCATCTTGTGATAGTGGATCTTATGGATGTTCTCATGTGGTGAGATTATGACTTTGTCTCTTTTTCTCTGAAAGTTTATACATTCTTCTGATGCATTCTACATATATGAAAGAGAGAGACAAAGAGAGTTTAGCTTCCTAGCAGAACACAATTTCAACCTGGTCTTGCAGAAAAGTTAGTTACTTTCTTTGTTTCAAACAGAAAAAAATCTTAGCGGTGCAAACTCCAGTATTTTCTCCTACCCTTACTTCTGCAAAGGTGGACAGTAGCACCCCTCAGCTACATAAAGATGGGCCTGGTATCACTGGTGCAATGGCTGCAGTCATTTCTACAGGTAAGATTTTATGTTAAGAAAAGATTTGCCTAGGGGCATAGCCTGATGATTCCAGAACTACTATTTTAAAGGTACTTGGGATTTCCAAATGGAAGGCAATATTTAAACAAAGCAGAGTTGCAAAGATAACTACATACACATCCTCTTTTAAATAGTATTTTGAAACAAATTGGAAGAAAGTGTATTATGATCCCAGATACCTTTGAAAATAAGATAACATGAAGTAGCCCTTTTATTTCATGTACTGAATGTCCATTGCACTAACATATGTGTTATGTGCTTAGCTCTTAGAAATGAAACTGGTTATGTAGGGTAATTTATATCTAAAGATTTGTATTGAGGAGTTGCTTTGTGGGATGCCCTCTTCACATAATATATCTCCAAACCAAATGAGGGGGGAGGAGGGACGATCCTTTCCTTTATATCTCTCCACTGTCACCAATTCAGGCCAGTAACTTATACCAGTTCTCTTCTGAAATCTGCTGGGACTCCTCTGGGTTTCCCTTTAAATCTTATTCAATGTTTTGTGACACAATCTTCACACACAACTCTACATTAACTGAGTTTATTTATAGATGTCTTGCACAAAAGCTTGTTGGTTACATTTGTATATTAGCGTCTTAGTTGAATATAACATTGTTTCATGACAACTCTCATCCTTACGACTTTTTACACATAGGAAGATTCACTTGTTAACCATATAATAGCAAACTCTCAACTGTTCTCCACTCACTATCCTGACTATTTCCTTAAATACTCTTACTTAACTTATTCTCTGACCTATATTCATGAATTCCTAACTTATCCTCATCTAACGGCTTTTCTTCCCTCTCTATAACTGACTTCTTTTCTCTTTCAAAATGTTCAGGGTTTTTTTTTTTCAACTGTCATCCTTAACTCCCTCCTTTTTAAATATGACCAATCAGATTCCCTTATGTAAATTAGCTCCATCCCTACTGCTACTACCCCTTTAAGAATCACAGAATGGCTGGTCCCATTCCAACCCTGCAATATAGGCCATGTTCTAATATTAACTTTTACTTTTAAATTCTATCCCATAACCAGTAGTTCGCTACACTTTATTATTGGAAAATAGATGTATAAGCCATGCTCAGCAATGCCAGCAGCATTTGGCTTCAGTTTCTTGTAAAATATTAGTTTACTGGTCTTATGAGGGCTCGGAATCCCTTGCCCCCTGTGCAGAAGTCATTGTTATTATGTTTGTGTTTAACTGTTAGAGTATGTATTTGTGTTTGTAACAGTAGCTAAAACTGGAGTCATCTGGTTTGAATCCACAGTGAGTGTTGCCAAGGAGACGAGGCTGGCTAGCTCATGAAAGGGAGAAGTGGGCGGAGCCAAGTAGGAAAAGTTATGTGCGTTTTTAAAAAAAGCAGCAGAGAGAGGCTTGGAAAGGCCTGAGAGAGAGGCTTGTGTGTGAGCGGCTGGTGTTTTTCAGTCTAGGAGGGCTGAAGAAAGAAACCTGGCCAGATTCTTTAGTCAAAGAAGACTAAAAGGAAGCTTCGTTAAGAGCCCTAGTTAAGGAAGGGCTGGAGATCAGAGATTTGATCGAGGGAAGATCAAATTGAAAGGCTATTTATAGTAGTGAAACATTATTCACTAGAGGGCTTCACCTCAGTGAAAGTTAGTCACAAGCTGTGTTATCTGGAAGAGTGGACTGTATTATAAACCACGTGATAGTTAAAGTTCCATAAGTTATTTAACAGCCTGCAACCATAAGCTTTGTACATAATAAAGTTGTTATCTTTTGTTGAAAACGGTCTCATCTCAACTAATCTGCGTCTGTAGAGCCAGATCTCATCGGTGGTACCTCAAATACCTCACGTTGGTGGCAGTTACCTTAATTTACAAATAATAATTGGCCTCCTCCATAATATACTCTTCTACACAATTGAGGCCTGAGTTAAATTCTCTCCATAACATCCACATCTGTACAATTGGTGGGATTAAAAAAGTGCCTGAGGTAAAATACCTCCATTATTAGGGTCTGCCGTTGCCAACCTCAGCAACACACAAGCACCTCCTCGCAATTGGTGATAGCGGTGGGATCTTCAAAGCTAAAATCCCTATACCCTGTCCATCGTTGTGTTCGCATCTTCACACCCCCACACTGAGGAACTCTGAATTAGTCAAAGGATTGTGATGTCTTCTTTGATATTGCTGGTTGACTGAGCAATTTGTTGTTTCCTTGCCTGGACTACAGCAGAATCCTCTAGCACCATCAAAAATAGCGGTGGTGTTTTCCAGTCTGTTCTTAGGAGTGTTTGCATGGCATAGTATTGTCTCCTTTCCATTCTTTACTTTTTTTTTTGTCCCCTTTGACTCTTAAGAATCATTCCACTTTCCCATTACTCTCTTTTATTGCTTTCTTGATTTTTATGTGGTTGATATCTGACCATAATTCCTGTTTCACTATTCTGCATATCCACTGTCTAGTTTTAATAACTACTTGTATATGGTTTTTAGCTTAGATTTTAAAATTTGTTGAAGTTTGAAGTATATAACCCCTTGGGTTTGATGTGGATGTGCAGGACAGGGCCCCTTTGTTATGATCTGGTCATTGACCATAATAAAGTTTACTTACTACTTACTTACTGTCTAATTATATTTATCTCTCTTCACCCTAGTCACACGTTCTTATTTTGTTTTAGTATAGCCATTTCATTTATTTGTTACTCTTTTTGGACCATACATTTTAGCACATGTCCCCATTCTCTGATACTCCTTTCCCACCCGCTTAGTTCCAGTCTTTTCTCATTTTCTTTTCCTTTCTCCTGGATGTAGCCTAGCCCATTCTCTTATTCCTCTTATGAGAGTATATGTATACATATATACATTCATTCATTGGCATTATATCAATGGACCCCCCAGTGTGGGTATTCATCATGAATATAAAGCCACAGTAATACCCAAACTAAATATTTAAAGCAAGAGTTTCAGCTTCATCTCAAACAGTGATTTATCACTATAGTATCTTTCCCGAACCACCTTTTTATTCCTAATTGGAAGGGTTGTAAGACATTGCTTTTAATGGTTAAACTCACGCTCACTGCATATGTTGACTTGGTCAAAAAACCTTTCATCAATGTGCCTCACTCACATATGGGGAAAAGGGTCTTAATCTGCTTTTGGGGAATTATTATGAATACATAAAGTTTTTTAATTTTGTGAAAGTTTTTTAATTATGTGAAAGACAGAATGAAACAAGGGGTTGGGTTAGAGGTGCAAGGGGCATGAAAATGTAATTCAACAAGTACAATGAGACTTGTGTTGATAATGTCCAGGAATATGAAAATCTGGGAATCCTCCACTGAGGTCTGGAACATAAGGCTAGCAAGACCAGCTTCTTTGGGCAGCAGTGGATTTTATAAACATAACATTTTTGATCCCCTTCATTTATCAAGCACAGCCTAAAGTTTGAATCACTATAAAGATTTTGAGATAGATGTACTTGTGTAGTATATCAGCATGGTGTAGTAGTTTGAGTTGAGCTGGATTACGACTCTTGAGAACAGGGTTTGCATCCCTGCTCTGCCATGAAACCAACCTCAGATGGAGGCAATGGCAAACCTTTTCTGAACAAATCTTGGCAAATAAATCCTGTGATAGGCTCATCTTAGGATCACTAGTAGTCAGAAATTACTTGAAGGCACACAGCAACAATAAATAGTACTTGTGTAACAGATATCCAAATGCAAAAGTTGTTTTCTGAATGAGAACCTTGTAAAGCAAAAAATATATTTCTTGTCACTATAGAGTACAATATTTCAAAGCAATTAAAACAGACCTTTGTTTCTTTCTTTCAGTTTGTGTCTATGTTAACAAACATGGAAACTCTGGCCCTCACCTGGACAAAAAGAAGGTACAGCTGCTGCCAGATCACTTTGGACCGGGTCCCGTGAATGTGGTGCTTCAGCAAGCTGTACAAGCCTGTGTAGATTGTGCTCATCAATCAAAAAATGTTTTTGGATTACTCAAGTCAGGACATCATGCTGGAGAGATGATCACTGGTATATTGTTTTATTTATTTATGGATCTACATTCTGTCCTTTTTAATTTTTTTACAAAGGATGTATTCACATTTAGCTAGGCCAGATTTATTTGCTTATGAACTGTATGATGCTACTTTGGCCTTTCTTCAGGCCTGTTCAGGGGCAACACACCCGGAGGTCATGCTTGGATGTTCCAGGAAGCCTTCAGTTTCCAAGTTCTTGTAGTTTCCTCAACAAGAATGGAGAACAAATAAACTCTGTGCACTGTTCATTCACAATAAATAAAAAGTGGTAGAAAGATGCAGGGGGTCTATTTTTCATTCCTGAGGTCCTTTTGGGGGGCTGCACCACACTTTCCATACGAAGGTGGAAACACACATATTTTCTAGTAAAGAAATTGTCCTTTGGTCAAAATGCATATATATGACTGATGCAATGTTCATTTATCAGGAGTACAGTGCTCTATTTTAAATTAACAAAACAGTTTGTGACTCTCAGGGTCATCAAAATGGCATTGGGAACTCACAAGTGGCCTGTAGGTCACATCATTCCCACCGCTCCAGTAGAACAAGACAAGCCAGCAATTCTGACCTATTGTGCTGTGTAAGCATCAAAAGAACTCAAAGATTACTAATAGTGAAATGCAATCAAATGACATCACAAATGAATATGCTGAAACAGTATAATAAAAATAGAAACAAATAGTAGAATTGGTGCAACATATCTGGAGCCAGTTATTAGCATATTTGCAAACATTGAAGAAGTGGTGAAGGAGATGAATAAGCAAGAGCAGTAATTTGGATTAAACAATTTTGAGGAAAAATCAAGATGGGGGTGGGTGGGTAATGTATTGCAATAGATCGTTAATAGGACAAAAGATTGTATTTTTATGTGAAATTATGCTTATAAGAGAAATAGAATTCAAGGAATCCCACACACAACAAGAGAATGTTCTGGGACATTTAATTGAAGAGAACATATTGACAGTTTCTTTTTTTATTCTCTTTACCTCTTTCTTCTGCCTTCCCCACCCACTTACACAGAGCAGTTTTACAAAAATAGTATGAAAGGGGTGGCTTTTTCCTATATTCTCTTTTCCCCCTTGTGCAGGCATGTATAGATGTGTAGACATGCACATGCACACCGCAGATCCAACTTAGACCATGCAGGAGAGAGGTGTAAAGGGAATGAAAAGAAGGTTTTCAGAGTAGAAAGTATTAGTTTGTTTCTGTTTTTGTTTTTTTTAAAAAAAAAACTTTTAGGAACAAAAAGACTCAGAAATTCAGGGAGAAGAAGCCAGAACTGTGTTTCTCCTCCCTGAATGCTTTGTCTTGATATTGGAAACAAAAGTGGCAATTGAGGGAATAAAAACCTTTTCCTCCCAATATTTTTGGTCAAACTGGATTATTTCTTAGGTGAAATCCCTCCAGCTAACCTGTTTTGGTTCCTGCTGAATAGGTTCATAAACTGAACTGTCTCTGGTTCTCTTTTCCTATGTCCTCTTAATAAAACTTTAAACTCTTCTTCAAATATCAGCACTACAAACATCAGTGTTGCTTTTACTTCCCATCTAGCTTTGTAGCAATGGTGCAGGTAAATTATTTCTGTAGATGCTATATTTGTCACTATTTTGCTATCTTCAGAACTTAAGGTAGCACATAAAATTGGTTGCTGTAATTTAGAATCTTTATATTAGTACCAGATGGGGGTAAGGTCTATGTAGTATGTGGATTTAATCGAATCTCACAGCCTTCCTTGTATCCCAATATTAACAACTAAAGCTGTGACTTGCATCTTATGAAAAACCACTAATCTTTGTTCATATCTTCTGCATACATTTGCACACACAACAGGAGCTATGAATCTGAGAACAAAAAAGTTAACTACGAGTAGTGTTTCATTTTGCATAAGATATTCATGGGACTATGAAATAAGGGAGATATAAACCAGAAATTCTGCCTTCTATATCTGGTTGGAATACAATATGTTACAGTATATTTTCTTTTGTCATAGGTAGAAATGAGTCTGTCCTGTCTAAGTCATGTATGTATGTATGTATGTATGTATTATATCAATATATAATACGGTTTAAAATATTTTAGAATAAAAATGTAGGAATATGAGATGAAGCGTTAAAGCTGATGTCTTCAAAACTGTAATTACAAATCATTAATTGTAATTCCCAATTACACGTGAATAAACATGTTTGTGCTCATGGCGTTCACTATTCACTTTGATTGAGGCAGGTATGGGAAACAGAAATGTCGTTGGCCTCTAGTTCCCAGTATCCCTCACTACTTATGGTTTTAGCTGAGGCTGAAAGGTGTTTGTTATAGTTGAGCAGCTTTTTGTGGTTACCTTTGTTTTCTTTCACCCCTAAAAAACTGAAGAGAAATGAGAGCAGGAAAGGTAGTGACAAGGCTACAAAAGAGTTACTACATTCTGATTATAAAAAGTGCAACACATTTTGGGAGGCATGTCAAAGATGACCAAAGGGCCTGATGTGAAATGTACAGCCCTAAAGCAAAATATGCTTTGGGAAATTCAAGGAACATACTGTTTTTGTTGATTCCTTTGTTTCGGCCAAAGGGTGATCACATGTTAAGTTTTAGGCACTTGTGTTATATCATATTATTAGAGTGATGTTTGATATTCTTTATCAACAGCATCCTTTGATGGAGAAAAGCATGCCATCAGTCTTCCTTCTGTAAACAGTGCGTCATTTGTCCTGCGCTTTTTGGAGAAACTCTGCCACAGCCTACAATGTGATAATCTTTTTAGTAGCCAGCCCTTTAGTCCTTATATGGGAAGTGCACATAGTCCCACTGAATATGATAGAAACAAGACAGGTAATGCTCTACTATTTTTATTTCCTTTTCTTATTCCAACTTGTTCTTGCAGCATTTCTCAATTGTATATATATATTTAAGTACAATATCTATTTCATTATATTTCTATACCATAGAGATATGAACATAATTTAAAAGAGCATAATTTTGGAAGAAGACAAGTTTTTACGATGTGAAATTTCTGCAGTATTATATATGGTACCCTAAATAGATTAAACAACAAAGTTGTGCTGCCTTAAAATTGCTAAGTTTTATTTTACATAATTTTTTGTGGACAGGAGTCTGCTTTAACAGATGCCTGATAATGTGTCTAATGAAGAGGACTGCTGTCCATGAAAGATTGCACCAAATAAAATGTAGTGTGTGTGTGAGAGCTACATATATTTATGAACACACCACAGAACATTTTGCACAATTTTTGCCATTTTAAATGTTCAAGAGAGATGCCTTTTCCTGTATTTTGAGGGTGCTCCCTACTAACCCCTATCACAGCTCTCCCAACTCATAAGGTTTCCCCAATCTTCTATATAGGAGTTTTAGAGTACTGGAGAGGTTGTCATGGCAAGATGAAGTATGGAAGTTTGCTTCCACCATGTCAGTTGCATTTACCTAAATATGGATTTTGCTCATTTGGGCCAAAAGCCTATTAGTGATGTACACGTGTGTTAAGTGCAGCTTATACATAATAAGTCAGTTTTACGATGGGGTGTACAGAGTGCTATTCCCTTTGGAATCTGTTTCTTGCTGTCTGGTAGCTGCCAAGACCCTTGAGTCCACTTCTGTTGTTGTTAGCTGATGCAAATGGGTGTCATAATTCATCCTCTGAAGATTCAGAAAAAGGAGAGATTGTCAGGAAACTATAATTCCTGATGATAGCAGAGTCTGAGGAGGACGGAGGCCAGACTTCCTAGCAGGAGGTTCCAGATGCTGAAGACATATTCACATCATTTATAGAGTATCAAAGGGACAATGAAAAAATACATGACTCAGCAGTTGTCAAATAGGAGATGCTGAGTCAACAAGCACCTGACATCATGAGATGACTGCCTATAAATCTCCCTAGATACCAAAATAATTGAGCCTGTTGAACTTTGGGAATATTGTGAGTGGATTGTTTGATGAGAGAAGATAATTACTGACAAAATTTGGAAGACAGTAGGAAATGAGAAATGCTACATTGTAGGTGGATTGACTCAATCAAGGAAACCACAGCCCTCAGATGGCAAGATCCTAAAAGCTGTTAAATAACAGGGTATCCTGTTATTCATAGGATCACCATATGTTACAGGCAACTTGATGGCAGTTAATCAGTATATATTACTTCTTCCATAATACTTTGATAAAATACTGTTAATATCATCTTTGAAACTTACCAGTTTTACAGTTCTGCTATGTATCCTTTATCATTGTAATTCATTTTGTAAAACAATATACTTTTAGAAACAGATGTTTTTCCACTCTTCTGTCCCATACCAAACTCTAAAAACAATGTTATTTTTTCAAAAATAACTTCGCATTTGTGTACTGTCTCCTGGTACTTGTTGTTCATTCGTTCAGTCGTCTCCGACTCTTTGTGACCTCATGGACCAGCCCACGCCAGAGCTCCCTGTCGGCCGTCACCACCCCTAGCTCCTTCAAGGTCAGTCCAGTCACTCCTGGTACTTAGAGCCCTCTTAATGTATCACTCATTATTTCTGTATTTGCATACCATTGTTTCAGTATTGTGGTGTGACTCATAGAATCATAAACTGGAACTACTATTGCAGTTATGGATGCATATTCACAGTCTACATATTCATAATTGTGACACTATTGTGATGATCATAAAAGTCTTCCAACTTTTGTCTACTGGGTTGCAACTTCTGTGAGCAATGAAGATATGTTCTTGTTTCTATCAGTCACAGCATGGTGGCATCCATCCCCCTGCCCCCAGCAGTCTGATGAGAGAAGACTGTGAGAGGGATGCTGCTTTTGGTTGTCACACCTCAGATCCCTGAAGGGAGGGAGTCATGACAGATCTAGTATCTTTGCCAGAAAATTGAAAGTGACTGCAAGGATCATTTAGTATAACCCCAAATATGCAGGAATGCACAACTAAATTCATCAATTCTCTTGAAAGAACTCCCAAGAAGGGGAGTTTATTATGCATCAAAGCAGTCTGTTGTGTTGTGTTGTGTTGTCAAAGGCTTTCATGGCCAAAATC
This sequence comes from Anolis sagrei, assembly GCF_037176765.1. NCBI lineage: Eukaryota > Metazoa > Chordata > Lepidosauria > Squamata > Anolidae > Anolis > Anolis sagrei. The sequence continues at coordinate 89,481,039 of NC_090023.1, forward strand.
ACTGGGTTGCTGTGAGTTTTCTGGGCTGTATAGCCATGTTCCAGAAGCATTCTCCTGACATTTCACCCTCATCTATGACAGGCATCCTCAGAGGATGTGAGTTCTGTTGGAAACTAGGCAAGGGAGGTTTATATATCTGTTGAAAGTCCAGGGTGGGAGAAAGAACTCTTGTATGTTGGAAGCAAGTCTGAAAGTTGCAATTAATCACCTTGATTAGCATTGCAAAGCCTTGCAGCTTGAAGGCCTGGCTGATTCCTGCCCAGGGGAATCTTTTGTTGAGAGGTGTTAGCTGGCCCCAGTTGTTACCTGTCTGGAATTCCCCTATTTTCTGAGTGTTGTTCTTTATTTATTGTCCCGATTTTTTTAAATACTGGTAGCCAGATTTTGTTCATTTTCATGGTTTCTTCCTTTTGGTTGAAATTTTCACATGCTTGTGGATTTCAGTGGCTTCTCTGTGTTGTTTGACATAGTGGTTGTTAGAGTGGTCCAGCATTTCTGTATTCTCAAATAATATGCTGTGTCCAGGTTGGTTCATCAAGTGCTCTGCTATGGCTGACTTCTCCGGTTGAGTTATTTGTGTCTATTGCATTGTCTGCAGCGATGAATTCTCTACCTGTTAGGCTAGGAAAAGCTCAGAAAAGTAGGCCCAGGAAGTTCAGCAGCCATTTTAGAAGGGTGCCTGGGGGCATCCATCTTAGAATCTCATTTCCTGGAGGGGGCATCTGTAGGAGCAGCTTGGAGGGAAATGAGGAGAGTTTGTGATTGGCTGGGTGAGAGTAGGTGGAGCTTAACTTGAGAAAAGAAAAAAAATGACTTTAAGGGTACATTTTAAAACCTGACAGCTCAGTTAGGGTCTGTGTGTCAGAGAAAAAGGAGTTTTGGGTTTGGTGTGAAGAAGAGAAGAGCTAGTGAAGCCTGAAGTTGGTCAGTTAGCTAGCAGAGTTAGTTAGTGAGAAGATTATAGCTATTGGGAAAAATAGCTGGTGGGGTGGGGAGACAGATCCCAAAAGGAAAGGACTGTCTGTCTGGAGTTTAGGATTACTAGGCAGAGAGGAATCCTGTCAGTAGTTTCTGGAGGGAGAGAGAAGTATTATTTGCAACTAAGTTTTGAATTGCTTAAAGAAACCATATGCTTTATTCAATATTGAAACAGCTACGCTTAATGCCTGTTTTGTTCAAGTTCTCTCAAATAAACAACATGGTTCTTTGTTCACAACCACTGCTTAAGTGTGCCTCTGTGTGTGAAGATCTAAAGCAGTTTATAGAAGAAATCAAAGTATAAATACAGATATCGCTCAGGTGTATTTTAAAAAGTAATCTCTTTAGTGTTACCTCAGAATACAAAGCCTGAGTGCGAATCCAGCACATTCTAGCCTAACAATACCTCCAGTAAGCCAAGGGCTTAACATTTCTTTTAAGTGTGGTGGTAGACAGTGTTCTTTTGAAAGGTTTTTTGGCCAGAAGATTGCACCAGCTTATTTAGTTTTTGATTTTAAATTACCTAAGCCACATTCCATTACAAGTGGTTGGCAAGCGGTTGGGATTTTTGTTAACAATCCCTTATAAGTGGTGTCAGCTTGTGGGATCTCTATTTAAAATCCCTTATCCATTATATCTGCTCATAAAGAAGTTCTTACCAATGTTGAAGGGGAATCTATTTTCTTGAAATTTTAATTCAGTGGAAAACATTTTGTAAAGAGTTCTATGAGGGAATACCTGTGGGAACAAAATGTTATACCAGAACGAAAAACCTCCATGAAAAGCTCTATTTAGAAGATGGCTCTAGTTGTTCAATACAGATATCGCTCAGGTTTTTTTAGATTCCATTGGCGGACTATATTACAAAACAATTCCCTGGATGGCAATATTTGCACAAAAACATGGGAAGATCCCGTAACATCCAAAATTTAGTTGTTCAGTTGTTAGTTGTTTATGCATCTGAAATGCAACAACTATATATGTTGGTTTTACTGTACTGTACTTGAATTTCTCTTTTGCTTTTTGCCAGCAAAAGAAGAAATGTCAGACAACAGAAATTCAAAACGGTATCCTCAGGATTCACCACCCTACACTGCCCCATTATCTCCTAAACTCCCAAGGACTGAAGCCCAACCATCAGAAGGTAAAGTATACGATCATTACAGGCAGTCCGTGAGTTAACAAACATCCAACTTCCAGGCCATCTTCAAGGGAAGCCCCATGTAAAGTGCATTGCAATAGTCCAGTCTAGAGGTAACTAAGACATGGACCACCATGGTCAAGTCAGACTTCACGAGGTATGGTCACAGCTGGCGCATGAGTTTTAATTATGCAAAGGCCCTCCCAGCCACCGGCGACACCTGTGCATCAAGCATAGATGCACCCCAAGGATGCTGAGGCAGGATAAACAGGATAGGGGCTGCTTGAGGGAAGGGTTTCCTATTTCTCTGGTTTTCCTTTCCATTGCTGAAAGTTTTGGTGTTCTAACACTTTTGTTTTTACAGAAGGAATTCTAAGCATGCAGCAACTGTAATGTACACCTTTTTGGCCAAATTATGATAAGTACACTTTTTGCTGCTGCAGTGATCCCCTTGTGCACCAGCTAGCAGTATGTGCTGTTCTGACTTACACACAAATATGGATATCATGTTCACAATAATTCTAGGCACTGCAATCAGGACCTCAGGGCCTTTATTTTTTTTATATTTGGGGCTGCGGTAGATGGATCCGAGCTGACTCACATACAGCTTCCTTTCCTAATGTTCATGATCACTTCAGTAAGCTAAACCTCAGCTCCAATATTCAACAAGATTATTGACCCCTCCCCATAGCTTTTTCACCATTGCTATTAAACACTGATCTTTCCTATAGGTAAATATGTTCAGGTTGAGGGCGGGGGTGGAGTTATGCTGCCCCAAGATCATGATTAAGCTTCCTGTTTCTCTGCTGCATATAGCGACATTGGAACATGAATCTGTTTTCACTGCCAGCTGATGGCTGATCATGGGGGAAATGAGTGGTACTTTACAAACTCCACAGAGACAGCTGTGGCCTTTATGCTTAATACTATAGCACCTCTTATAGCACATGGAATGTTTGTTTGTTATCCTGATAACAATCCATTTTAGATAAGACATAATTATTTACAGATTGGGAAATGAAGCTAAGGAAACTGTATTTCCAGCAAAGACTTTGCAGACCTAGGTTTAAATCTCACCTTAAGTTCTATAAGAATGTCCCCCCTCTCCCCCTGCTTACTAATGCTAACGAACTGCATTCCATCCATTATTTACAGCAGAAACTCTGCCGAGTGAAGAAAATGGCACCCCTAAAGAACACAGGTTTTCTGAGGACTCAATGGATTCTGCACTTAATTCAGTCAATCCCTCAAAACCGAACTGCCGGAATTCCATTGAATATCGTACCTCAGGGAATGCAGCCTCTTACAGGAATTCTCTCCCACCGGTCACCGCTACCTCAAAAGCAGCACCAATCCTGCAGAGACTATCATCGAGTTCTGCTGGGAACACCAGCTATTATGAAGTCAATAGGAATAGACTCCAGAGGAGGATTGAAGGTATTCCTTGTACCTCACCCTTTTAAAAGTGCATGTTTGGGTCATCTATTGCCTAACAAAAATTGATTAATTGATTAATTAATTAATTAGACTATGGAAGTTCTATCCAAACTGCTTGAGACCAGAAGTATTTTGGATTTCAGATTTATCCCCCAGATATATGTACATAATGATGTATCTCAGAAATTCATTTATGTTTCCTATGCTTCTTATACACATAAATGTGATTTTATACAAATTTAAATGATTTTTCATATGAAATAAAGTTTGTGCACATTGAACCATCAGAAAGCAAAGTTGTTGTGATCCTTGTGGACCATTTCAGATTTTAGAATTTTGGATAAGTGATGTTCAACCAGTATTTAGCTATTTAAGCTTTTGGAAAGGAAAACAAACCTGCAAAGTCAGTCAAATGATCAGCAAAACGGAGACTAAGGGAATCCTGGGTGCAGCTACACTGTAGAATTATTGCAGTTTGATGCCAGTTTAACTGCCATGACTCAATGCTATGGAATCATGGGGGCGGGGGTTACTTTTACAAGATCTTTAGCCTTTTCTACGAAAGAGTGCTGATGTCTTACCTAACTACAACTTCCAGGATTCCATAGCATTGAACAGTTATTCTTGCTGCAGTATAGCTGCACCTCCCGTCTTACGCTAGAGAGATACTTTACCAGAAATGGGCTAGTTGTAGAACAATAACAATCCACTGCTAAAGTGATCAAACAGATATGAGCAATCTCCTTTGATAATGTCTGTTTTTTAAAAGAGCCAGTGTTCTTGATATCTCAGGCATTGGTGTTCTATTGTTTCTGTTATTCTCTGTGTTTTTAAACATTCTCTGCCTCTTGTTTTGTCAAATTCTCCATTATTGTATTCAGACTTCGTTAGCCAATAAGTCTGTGCCAAAATTGCTGCATTTCATAAATGCTAGTCTATATGTATATATTTTTCATCCCTGAAGATAGAACAACAAGTATAAAGAAGACTCACTGAATCAATAGGAACTTGGGTTTTTTTTTGGGGGGGGGGGGGGGGTTGGTAAATCAACACTTATTTAAATTCATTTAATTCAGTGAGCCTACTTTAGTTGGGACTAACAGTTAAACTTAGACCTTTAGATTTTTCTTATAACACTTTCTTCTAAAGACACATCTAATCTGGTTGTAACTATGAAAGGCATTGTATGGGAAAAGATAGGGGAAATCCCTATTTTAATTCATTTCCCTATAATAGGGAAATGAATTAAAATTGCACCTTGGGGTGCATTTCCCTTCCTAGGGTAGATTTCCTTTCACATCCTCTTGTCTTACCCCCCATTTGTAAGTAGGGATTTTCAGGGATGTTTGTAATTCAGGGACTGCCTGTATCCATAAGTGGACAAAAAAAGCCTAAGGACTGTGCGAGTCTGTTGTGTCTGTCCATCCCCAAATGTACCGCTGCTATCAAAGGTGTCTTAATTTTCATCATTTTGTATATTTAAGCTGCTAGCTCTACAACAGGACCGGACCTCAGTGCACTGAAACGGGAGCCTTCCCGCCCGCTCAACAAGGACCCTTCTGTGTGGTCAATAGAAGAAGTGATGCGATTTGTGAAAGAAGCTGATCCTCAGGCATTAGCACCCCATGCAGAACTCTTCAGAAGACATGTAAGAAATCTTGGCTTATACATAACTTTTGTTTTTATGTTTGCCTATATTCAAGCATTTGGGGTCTCTTTCACATTTCACTATTTGTATCACTTTAACTAGCATCGTTATATTCTGCAGAAACTTGGATTTTTTTTTGTGGGAGGGGGGATAGGACATACAGAAAGATCTCTATAAACAACAAGTTGCACTGTTGGTCCTTTGTATATGTGGCCTTGGAATTTGCTGATTTAACCAACTGAAAATCAAAAATAATTTAAGAATACAGTAGTAGAATTTTTTTAAAAAATTAAGAAAAATTTAAAAGCCCAAGCTGTTTTTTTGTCCCTTTATATAAGGGACTTGAACATCCAGGGTGTTTTGGTATCTACAGGGGGTTATGGAGTCAATCCCCTGCAGAGGACCCACTATATAAGAATTTGAGACTTGTAGCATTAATTTTTAATTGACAAAAAATTAAAAAATATTCCATGATACCCACTGTGCTTTCAAATAATTTGTGAAAGTATGATGGAAAAGATGCAAAATAGACAGTGAAAATGCATAGAATAAATGTTGGGGATTTCTTTATGTTTAATATAGAGAAAGATATTTGGCTTTCGAAGGTTTTAGTCTTTTAACGGCATCAGATATTTCAAACTAGGGAGTATTACTACAGCAAATTGTCACTTGCTTATCTTGGTATACTAGCAACAGCTTTCACTGTATGTTACCGTTATGCACACAATTTACCTAATATGTAAAAGCAGTAGGAGAGTTAGTTAACTACTTCTCAGAATAATATATTATTTAAAGACAGTACCAGTTATTTTACATTGGTGACAAATGTTTGACTTTTTTTAGTTGCAAGATATGTTGATTCTTAAGGGAAAATAAGTTGATGAAAAGAGGAATAGCATCTGATAATTTACATCCTACCCTTTGTGGATTTAATAAAAGCTGTAAAAAAAATCAAACATATGCTAAGGTTTATTTGCCAGTGATTGTTCAGTCAGAGTACAAATAGCTGGGATCATTTACCCCACTTAATGTATAATAAAGGTCTATTTTAACAATTTGCATTCTTTTCTAACTCTGTAATGTGTGCAACGTGCTTTTGAAACAGTCCTGTCTCTTCCTGTGCAGAAAAATATTTAAAGAGGAGTATAATTTTACACCATATAGTTCACTGCCAATTAGTTGGTTAACCCAATAATACAAATTTCAGCTTTAAATAATTAGATGATGACAGACATTATGCTAGACACATGCACTTTGCAGTACAAGTTCTATTGTTTGGATAAAATTTGGAATGCTGACTTAGGCGCATAATGCGATACAACAATGTCCTTATCACTGAGATGCCAGATACTGCTTGGAGCAAGAGAGGAAAGTGTACTTTGTCAAAGGAGGTCCCTTTTCTTTTTTTACTTAAATGAAAATACATTTCTATGTGGCAAACATTTTCATGTTTATATATTATCAGACTATGAGACAAAGAAAATATGTGAAGGTGAAAATTGAGATTTGAATTTCTAAGTCAATCTATAATCATTTCAAATCAGACCTACCCCTTCACTGTGACTTGCTGTTCTGTGTTTGTCCTTTCGTCTGCCCTTTTTAATGTTGAGTTTTTGTTCCAGGCTGATTAAACAAATTCTTATGAATTTCTTATTGATTATCTTTTCTTCCTGGCCACAGGAAATTGATGGGAAAGCGCTCTTGCTATTGAGAAGTGATATGATAATGAAATATATGGGGCTCAAGTTGGGGCCAGCATTAAAGCTGTGCTACCACATTGAGAGACTTAAGCAAGGGAAGTACTAGGCAGTGGACCACAGCCAGCGATGGTGCTCTGAGTGTGATGATGGCAAAACCTCTCAGGTTCATGAAGATGCAGGAAGCACAATAAAGCAGAAACTTCACCTGAACGGAGGAATGGAAGACGACTTCACCTGAATGGAGGAATGGAAGACGACTCTGTTCACTTCAGAAAAACAAGTTTCTAGCAGATTGTGTCCAGTGTTCAGTCTTAAAAGCATTGTCCGAAACCGTAATTGGTTTGTAGACATTTCTCAAAATATGAAATCTCTTTGTCAAGGAGAAACTTTTACATTTTTTGTATTTAAATGATTTAGAAGGTACAGGGAAAAAGATAATGTCCGAAGTATTTATATGGGAAGCTCTAAAATGTATTCCTGGCTATTCAGCTTCAGCTGGTGCATTTTCATTTGAAACCAAAACAGCTGAATTCCAAAGGAGTCTTTTTTTGTCTTTTAAAATTCAGAATCTGAAAGTTTTTGAAATAGTGACTGAATTTATTTATAAAGCAAAAGGACCATCAATGTTGGCAATTATTTCATTACTCAGTTAAGGTTTTATATCTGGTACTTCCAAGAGACAAATATCAGATATTATTATATAGATTTCCATAAAGGGAATAGCCATATAAGTAGTTCTGTATGTTTAAAGACAAAGGTTTTTATACAGGTGTAGTTTTAAATTATGAGAAGAAACTTTACAATCTATTAACCGTTTAAGTTGGCAATAGTTTTTCCTGAGACGTTTTCACAGCTGAGTTGAGCAGCTTCCAAAATCATGAACAAATCCCAGTTGGCTTTACTGGAATACACTACCCATTGTTTTTAAGCATTCCATCTCTCTGGAGATCAGCATGAGTATGTTCATGCACTTGTATATTTATGTGTGGGGGTACATGTGTATACATATATAGATATATAAATATAAATATATTGTATATAGTGTTCATTTTTTAAAAAATAAGTCTTTTAAAAGGTACTTTTGCACTGTGACAGATGATAAACTGTAGATCCATTTTTTAAACATTGGGAAAAATTAAAAATGTGCACAACAACACATTTTGCCCCAGTTTACATGTTGTTATGTGTAGTTCAAGCTGTGAAGCGTACAGCGATCTTCACATATTTAAAAAAAACAGCAGAGCACACGGTCAGATAGAAACTCTATCTGCAGTGGCAAAGAGTCAATTCTTTTTTTCCCCCACTCCGAAACAGACTTTTTCAAGCTGCCAGGACATACTATGAGGAAGTTCGATTGGTCATGGATAATCTAGCAAAGGTCTTCATATGCAACTCTAAAAATTAGGTGCAAGGGTTTATTATCCCAAAGCACCTTTTTCTGCATGTGATTGGTCTTTGCTACATTAAAGCAAAGTGTGTCATCCTCATGTTTCATTAAATTCCTGTCTGCTTTGCTTTCCTGTACTGGGGGAAAATGAAACAATCAGTCAATGGACAGGTGGATTTACACAGGGGAACTCCCTGGACTATGCAATATTCCTGAATTTTCATAATATACTGAGCCATTTAGTTCTGGGAAGTTTCTGGAAAAGTGTGGGGGATTATAACTTTCATTGTTTCAATCTTCTTCTCCCACTTTCTTTTAAATGATAATTTTAACAAAGGGTTGAACTGCACATGGATGTGTGTTTTACCTAAACCTTTATGCTCTTTCTATAAGCTACAAGAAGTGCTGATAGTGAAAGATTTTGCTGTCACTGCCAACATAATATCAGGGACAATTATGTACATTTGCTATTTAGAGAACTGAATGTATTGTATGTAATAGTATAAATCAAGATAGAGATGATGTAGTCCTAAAGGGAAAGTAGATTTTATATTTCTTCCTGCCTTTTTTTGTATCAGAAGCTTCTAGTTAATGAAGAAAAAGTATTTTTGACACATTACTCATTTGAAAATGCCTTGCTTGCTGGTATTTTGATTACTCAGGTTTAGCAAAAATACAGCAAATTCACCAGACATCAGTATTTCATTATTGACTGCAATATTATTTAAATGAGTATTAATATTCATTAGACAAAACCACAACTAAGCACAGGGGCTCTGTATTTTGGGACCCTCTGGTAGTTTTGTAGTATTAACATTTATTATACCAGCTAAGTTATTGCGTCTCATAACAGTATACAAACTATTTCACCAGCTGAGACGTAGCTAAAGAAACAAAGATTGAAAACCTGTTCAAGACCATGAGGGATCAGAGTTCAAATGGCATACATGCATAGTAGCAACATCCCAAGTGGCACGAAGTTCCTTGCAGTTTTGAATTAACCAGCTTTAGATAGATACAGACATTCAAGGACTTACCCAATTGTTGGTTAAACTTGAGAAAAATGTCAAGTATGAATAACAAAACATACTCCATTAATAACATTTACAAGCTAGAAAGTGGAAGAGAGACCCTGTGAAACCTAATGTATAGGTAACGCAAACCTATGATCAGTGGGTGACTGGGCAAGTCACACACTCTCAGCCTCAGAGGAAGGCTTCTGAACACATCTTGCCAAGAAAAGTACATGGTAAGTTCACTGTAGGGCCAGAAATAAAATGAAGACACACATCATCAAATTTGTTGTTTAGAAGCAGGAGGATAATTTCTTTGCCAGTTAGCAGACAAGAAATATCACTGACATAGTTCGTTAGTTTTATATAAGCTATACATGTCTGGAAACTGTTTCATACAAAACCTTTATAAAATAAGATTTTAGCCCTTGATGCATTTTGCCAGTGTGGTTTATTTGTTAGTATCGAAATAATATGTATTGCTTCATATACACCCAACAACACAAGATACAAGAATGTCATACAGAAACACGACCCTTGTATTATAGCATGATATCAAATTCTTTCAGTGTTTGTAACAGAATATATTTTAATTCATTTTCAACTTATGTTCTCTTCTAAGCTGCAAATAAAACTTATTCAGTGTTAGACATTTGTATACTTGTTTTGTATAAAACTGTAATTTGTCATGGGCAGAACTCAAGGAACAGAGCACCAGTTTTCACAGACCCCACTGATTGCTAAGGAATCCCAAAGTCTATTTCCAGTTTCATAATTTCACCAATCTTATTTGCTGCTGTTTTCCCGAAGCTGGGCGGGCGGGGAGGGGGGGGGAGTGTTGAGATCATAGGCAACTTGCATGATTCTCACACTTGCAGTATTTACACATACCCAGTCATTCTCCACCCTCCCAGACTTGCTAACAATGCTTCATTTAGATCAGGGTAGACATGGGAATTGCAGTCTGACAACCTTTGGAGAGCTGCACTTTGCCTATCCCTAAATTAAATAAAAACATATTTGCATTTTGACTATTATTTTACCAAACTAGCTCTGACACTTCAGTCAAATCAGATTTCTGTGGCCAAATCCATCTCCAAGTCTACCCACAGAAGAATTCCCCCTTCTTTTATATTTTCAATTTTCTAGAAAGGAAGAGGAAAAATCCTAATGGTGTTAATGGACAATTGCTGAATGCTGTACAAGGACTGAAAGCTGTATAACGGAAAGTCTAAATATTGCTTTTCTCATTATGATAATGGGTTCTCTGATTTTCTAGATGATACTACTGAGGAGTATAGCCAGTATAACTCTTCCAGGTTAAAAAGTGATCATTTTAAGTTATATTTATTGAAGGTGGTCAACATTATGGAAATTATGAAAAAGAATCGAAATAATATGTATTGCTTCATATACACCCAATGAAGATAAACCTCTTGGGGAAAAACTTCAAAATGTTTCCAAGTGAAGTTATAAAAACTTGGGGTGCCAAAATGTATGGAGATAAAGAGACTCACCCACAGAGCCTTTGGGACCATTGGAGAAAGTGGCCTGCCTCACTTTTCCTAGGGATGCCTGGTCAGCCATAGGCTGGAGAAAGTAGCCCAGACCCCCAATTTTCCATGAGCCTCCAAGACCCAGATCACCCTCTGTCTCATGAGTAGAATGGGAATGTCCAGCTAGTCACATTAGGGCTGATGTTTCTTCTTACCTAGGGTGAATGTCACTTACGTTGCTTTTGTAACTCTTAAGTAACACCAGAAGGACCATCCCTTGATGTACAAGGTATCTTTTCCTAATACAATTTTGCTTGCTTAGAATAAATGCTTTCCTTTAAAGATTTCATTTAAACACTCTTCACCTTCCTTTGCTCAGTGGTTATACACATATATACATAATCCATATGAGCCAACAGCACACACATATATACAGGATTCTCATCTCCTAGGGGAGAGGGAGGGAAAGTCTCCAGAGTCAGAAGTGGAAGAAATACAAATTAAACCTCTCAGTAACTCCCACTAGGTTGCTCTGTTAGGTGGGGTAAAACAGTGGCGGCAGCACCTAGGCAGTCTGCAGAGGTGTCCTCCTCTACTCAAAGACAGGAGACAGGGACAAAGAGTGCATTACACTAACCCAGAGTCTCACCTTTAAGGTCAGAAGTCATTCTCCCTACTGGTGCTTTGATGCATTTAAGAATGGGATACAAGTTTTGAGAAGATTCTCCACTAGTTTGGTATATACATTTGTTGTATATTTTGAGGGGCGCTTCCCTTAATTACCAGTCTTGAGCAAATATGGATTGGGCCAGGTGGACGGTCCCTGGCCCAATCCATGGCAGCTCTAGGTAAGGAAAAAGAAAAACCTTTTTCAAGAAAAATAAGAAAATAATGCAGTGCTTTTCTGATGTGGGAGACCAATAATTATTCTATTGTGGCACAGATCAGAATTAGGTTCCAACTGCACAGTGACCAACCTCACAAATTACTCATCTTGCAAGTTGTGCAGCCCCTCCTCACTATTTCTGTGTCACTAGAGAACAGGGGGAGGGGGAAAGGGGGGGGGTGCAACCAGCTATTTTATTGTAGCTGGACACACTGCTAGAAGTCATCTGTAAAAAGCCTGGAAGGGTCCCTTGAGTTTGTGACAGCCTGTCCAGCTACATAAAAATAGATGCCTCCAATCCTCCCTCTGTCCAATCTCCAGTGACAATATTTGATATGTGATATTTTAAAATAAGATCCTTATTAAATGACTAAAATAATACCTTGGTTAGCCACACTGTCTCATGTGGAAGATCAAAGAAATGCAGAGGAAACATTAGAACTGTAAATGCTGGTTTGATTGTTATATTCACTAGTGAGGTGATGGGAGATTGGGAAACCTATTCATGTCTGCTCAGAAGCAAATCCTAATAATTAACTATTGTATAATGATTGTGTTGTGCAAGTTTTTGTAAGATATATTTAATGCTGGGTAATTGTTCCAACTCAAATATTGCCACTGAAGAAAGGGGTATGAATGTACAGATATATTGACTTTCTCATATATCAAAAAAATAATCCTGTGATAATGATTGGCAGGAATGCTGGCAGGTGTTATCATCAGCTGTTTACAGAACTGGACTTATTGTAAAAGATATGAAAATTCAAATGCGCCAACCTCAAATGAGTAACAGAATAAGGATTCAAAATACATAACTGATTAGCTGTATATAGATTATATTGGGCCTGCAGAGAGATGGCACATTTACTTAAAGTAATATAATTCAAATTTTTATCATAGCTGAGGAATACTAATAAAAGTATTCCTTTGCTGTGTTAAAATTGTTTTTGCTTTTTATAGTTTCTCTGCAAGGAGATCGATCAATTCCTTTTATCCAATGTCACCATAGCAACCCCCAGCCCTTTCCTCTCACAAATATCCCTAGCCTTACATTTGGAAGTAAAACTTCTGCAATGCAAACTTTGCCCTGGTCCAGCGTTGCATGTTTAGGTCTATTAATCTTGTAAAATACTCAATACAGCTGGGAGTTTGTGCCCTGGACTATAACTCTGGAGACCGAGGTACAAATCTCCACTGGGCAAATCATACTCTGTCTCAGAAGAAGGAAAAGGCAACCTCAGAAAAAAAAATCTTCCCAAGAAATCCACATGATAGGTTCACATTAGGGCCACTATAAATTGTAAATGTCTTGAAGGCACACAACAACACAATGCATTCAATACAATAGGAAACATACAATAGGTATGAAAGTCTCCCAATCTGGATTTAGTAGGCAGCCTCTGCTGCAAGCAACAAGAGTCTGCTCTTCTGATGGTTTGGATGGCACAGGCTGACATTTGCTCTAGATCAAGGAATTCTGACTGGATCTTACTGTCACACTGCTGATCACTCGGAGACAGATGGAAATATCAGTCTTCTGAATCCCTACTGATAGGATAGCAGGTCCCTGTTGCTTGCAGACAGAAAAGCTGCCTAGTAAATCAGGATTAGGGGGGCTGGGTAACTACTTGCAGAGTGAGAGGGTGAAAAAAGTCTACACCACCATATCATCCTGAAACTGGATGATATGGCAGTGCAGATCCTGCCATAAGCACCAACTTCCAAAACCCCATAAAACAGTATTTCCAATCCATCATCCCAGCATGGAAGCCCAAAAAGTTAGTATGATTGGTAGGTTAGTCCAGGAACCCTTCAAAACATGATGAAACTGTCCCCTAAAAGCTATTTGGTAGCAAAACATTTGATTATTGTTTTTGCAAAATTGAGTGGAGTGAGTGTGTCACCTGTAGGACCAATGTGGCCCTTTGGCTTTCCACAGCTGCCCACTCTTGCAATAATGATATATATAGCTGGTGTCTGTTAGTGAATTAGGATGGCATAGGTCAGGCTTATTTATTTATTTATTTATTTAGCAATTTTGTATACCGGTCTTCTCCCCTCTATCGGGGGACTCGGGCCGGTTTCCAACAATAAAATCACAAAACAATCATTAAAAACATCATATAACATATTCAATTAAAACGTTATAACAGCAAAATGCAATCACATAATAACAATGGTCAGTCGTCATAGTGAATTCGTTGTCCATCATTCATCGTCATCTATCCGATCACAGAAATATTGATTCACCCGTCGAAAGCCAAACCCCATAGCCAGGTTTTCACCCATTTTCTGAATGACAGAATGGAGGGGGCAGTTCTGATCTCCAGTGGGAGAGAGTTCCAGAGTTGAGGGGCCACCACTGAGAAGGCCCTGTCCCTCGTCCCCACCAGACGCGCCTGAGAGGCTGGTGGGACCGAGAGCAGGGCCCCTCCAGACGATCTTAACAACCTAGATGGTTCATAGGGGAGAATACATTCGGACAGGTAAACTGGGCTGAAGTCGTTTAGGGCTTTATAGGTTAACACCAGCACTTTGAATTGTGCTCGGAAGCTAATTGGCAGCCAGTGGAGCTGGCGCAACAGAGGAGTAGTATGCTCCCTGTACCCTGCTCGTGTTAGCATTCTGGCTGCCGCACGTTGGACTAGTTGGAGCTTCTGGGCAGTCTTTATAGGCAACCCCACGTAGAGAGCCATACAATTATGCCATACAATTCCCTTTCATGGTTATTGTGTAGATCGGAAGTTCATCGCAACAATGGAACAATCTAAATCTCCCTAGAACAGCATCCCATTTTCAGAGAATTGGGAGATAAGCAAGGGAAACATCCTATTGTTGGATATGCTATGAGGTCTATGGAGACCTTGGTGGTCCTTGTGTGTTCTTGGCCGATGTTCTCCTTCCCATGTGTCCAGCTACAAGAAGCTACTGTATGCCTTCAATTTTAAGTCACCATTGACATACATAAGCACCTGTGATCCTAAAATGCACTCCATTTTTAGAGACATTTATATGGGGTGAAAAAGTGCATCTTAGTATCAAAGAAATGCAGTAGAGAGCTGCATCCGTGATCAGTCCCTCACTCTCTAAAAAGATGTAAATGGCTGTGTTGGAGGTGGTTCTGCTTATAAGGTATGTTTATTGGAATAATATTCGGAGACAGCCATGGCAATGTAACTACATGGTGCATGTATACCTACTATTGCAGTATCTTGGCCATAAATTTCGCGATCTAATTTACATAAGAAATGTAAAAAACATCAAACTGACTATTTTTATTACATATATTTAGCAGTGGGGACATTATGTGCCATATCCTCTAGGAAATGAAATTCTAGTTTATTATTTAAATGATTTGATTATTTTATTATTAATCTTTTGAACATGATCTTTGTTTCCTTTTAGAGAGCTGGTCAAAACAAGGCCCATGGCTTGTTGGACTGAAAGAAGGAGGTTTTTTTTTTACTTGAAGTGTATTGTGAGGAGGAGTGGAGGAGTTCTAAAAATGAAAATTTGAGAAAAAACAAAACAAAATGTAAATAGCCTGAAAGTTTGAAGACAACCAAATAATCCAAATTATTTTGGATTATTGTAAGACCTAACTGACCTAATATAAATACCAGCATAAACAGAGTTTTCAGACATGTGTCAAACCTTTCCAGACAAAAAGTGCAAATTAAAAGAGCACAAAATACTGGAACCAAATTAGCACGTACAAACATTTATTCTGAAAAGTCCATTCTACTCACCATTGCTCAGCATTACATCATCAAAGCACTTTATGGCAGTGAAAATAGCTCTTACCCCTCTTAATCACTCATCCATTATATCCCATTAAAGCTGCAAAATGTGCCATCACTTGAAAAATATGTTGCTTTTCATTTACTTGTAATGAAAATTTGAACGAAATATAGGGAGAGCCATTGCAATGAGAAGATATATCCCAGTCTCTCTTGTTGTCTTCTTCTCCTTAGCCCACCCCACCCCAGAGTCCCCCACCACCAAATAACTTAGAAGAGATAGTTTAAAGATTTAAATGTAATTTCAAATGAAGTACATCTCTTTATTCATAATAATTATACTGTAAAATGTTCTAAAACTTCATAAATTACTTTCTTGGAAAAAAGGCTGCCAGTCGCTGCTTTTTGATTGGAAGAATATGTATTTCCTGTGAGTTCATTTTCTTTAACTTGACATTTCTGTTTTTTATAGGTTTCCTAAGAGCTTCTGCATTATCCCGGGCTTCTGGCTGGTTCTTCACATCATAACACTGAAGAACCGAGTCCTGAGGCATGTCCCTTTTGAAGGAGAAGTTTTTTGTTGAGACCCCTGAGAGGCCTTTAATCTTGCCACAGTAAATAGTAGGCACTGCATCTTTGACAGAGACTATCACTTTGGCTGTCTGTGAGGTGCTTACGATTTCAATGTTATTGGCAGCCGAGGGCTCACATGTTGCAATATTAGTCTGATCCACCAGCCACTTTGGCGGCTGTCTCAGGTGTTCAGATGAACTACTGCTGATCACTCTGTTCTCAGCAGCCTTGGGTGGACTCTCATGAGGTTTTGAAGGAACAAAAGGAGAAACAGAAGTAGGAAGTTTGTCTGTCATGGAATGAACGGGACCTTCCAAGATAGGCCCAAAGTGACTGGTACTTATTGTTTCAGTGTTGCTCGTTTTCCGACATGAGGGAATGGATAAGTCCAAGACACCTTCCTCAGGTGAAAGCTGGGAATGGGAACTCTCCTCACTTTCCTTAACCAAAGGGGCTGCTTTCATGGACAGGTCAAGAACCTCATTCTCATTACCCATCTTAATAACAGTGTGCCGACTCAGCTGGGAGAGTCCCCGGTGGTGGATGAAATCAAATGGCTTACTTTCTTCTTTCTCCAAGGGGGTTTGGGTGCCTTTACAGGAATGCAAGACAAAGGAACTTGCCAGTTTGGAGCAGTCCAGGTTGACTTTAGATTCAGCACTGTGGGGAACAGGGATGGGGATGGGAATGGGCACAGGGACTGGGACCGGCAGAGGAACAATCACAGGGTATGGTACCAAGAGCGTGGCTGGAGGAACCAATGGAGACAAAGGGGAACTGAAGGGTTGTGGTGGGACAGAAGAGCAATCTGGGGATGGCTGATAGGGTGAGGAACCTAAGGCGCCTTGTGAGGGAAAGAGGTCCTGCAGAACGGCAGCAAACCCTGGTGTCTGAAACACAGGAGGCAAGACGGACTCCTGAGCTGGATTGGATGGTTTCTGATCCAAGAGTTGTGGTTGTCCCATTGGGGAAGAGGAGCCCTGGAAGATATTGTTGTGCATAGCGTTGGTAGCACAGGGAGAGCTCTGAGATAAAACTAGGGGAGAATTTAAATGCTGAAAGACATGTTGCTCTAAGAGGAGAGGCAGTGGGACTGGGCCTTGAGTGGTCATGACATATGGAGTGTTACTGTTAGGAGCAATCTGAGGAGCAGTACTCCCAGCTACTTGCAGATGTATTGGCAGAACTACTGGACTGTCCCCTAAGCAAATGGGCTGGAGCACGGTGGCAGCTACCTTGAGAGCTACCCCACTTTGGGATTCAGCAGGCGGGGTTAATATTGATGGTGTAGGGACTGATACCAAGGGCGAAAGTGCTTTCTTCATCAAGTCAGACGAGTTTATATTCCATGCTTCTGCAGTTATCAGTTGGGCAACTCCATTTTCCAGTTTGTTGTTAGCCATAGTTGAAGGAGAGTTGGTAACATCCATGGGCAGGTTTTGCGTGTCCTTATACAGTTCCTCCATTTTAAGGGATTCAGAGGCTTTGCAGAGTTGTTGTTTACATAGCCATCACTGGCATCCACTTTGTCTCTAGGCTGCCCAAAGCATCCATATCAACACTATCTGACCTGCAAAACAGAGACATGTTTTAAACACTGCATAAATCTCCTTCTTAAAATAATATTTGCAACGGATTTTTTAAAAACCTATCACCAAAACAGAGCATTAAGCGTTTCCACACTTTTAGGAAGAGAAGTCCTATCATACTGTGACCTAGATATAGCATACATGCATATACAGAACATACATTTCTGGAGTGTTATAGGAAGAGACCAGGGGGATTTAAAGTTAAGCATAAACAAAGATAAATTTAAAGGCTGAAGCAGCTACAGACTCAAGCAACCGGAATAAGAATCCAAGCTGTTCATTTGATATCTTTAAACAAAGCTTCATACAATGGTATCCTGTAACACTGGGAAGCAGCTGTACTGTTTACATTCAATATGAGTGCAAAAACTGAGAAGTCCTAAAAATAACCCATGATAAAATGGTGTATTCTGGGTTTGGAAGGCTTTTCTTAGCATTAGAAGAAACATATGCATTCTGCTTTCCAAACTCGTAAGACTTGCTGGTATTACAAGCATCATGCTTTAGATATTTTTTTAAAATCGGCATTCACCAGAAAATTCAGAAATTAAATGCTGTCCCTCACAATATCCTTGCTGGCATTATTAGGATGTCTGCATGTTGTGGGAATTACAAACTCTGGTAGCATCACATTAACAAAGTAATTAATCAACATACAATCATTTTTTCCCATTTTTAAAGATTTCTCCCAACCAGATTGAAGAAGGAGCTTGTTTTTCAGAGCTAAATGCAATAACAGAGATAGGAGCATAAAACTTTTATTATGAACATGTAAAGAATTAAAATCAGGGCCACTTTACATTTTCTCTGTCAGACTAATTTGCATTGTGCAGTTGTCAGGGGGAAATGTACTGTTCTGTTGTAAACCATGAGAGGCTTTTAGCCCAATACTGAAAGCAATTTTGCCTGCTCCAAGGCAGTAAAGCACAAATCATTCCTGCCATGAAACCTCCCACATTCCCATAGCTCTTGATCTTCTTTAAAGGGATTTTTTGTGATGCAGAGCCTAGGAGCCCATGTAAAAATCAAGATGTTTACCTCCTGCCAACATAGTATTTTTATTCTACCTCCACCTGCCCTTTAGATTTTAGGATCTTTGGGGTTGAAACAAATGGCCACAGTTATGTCAAGACACTGTTAATTGACTCTAAACCCTCAGGGAACAAGCAGGCAGAATCCGATAAGATTAAATGCATTCTGGAGCACTACTCTTCAGAAGGAGAAGGATGCAAGGACCAACATACAAGAAACTGTAACAATAGCCACAAAATAAATACATGTGATTAAAGCAGAATGGGTAAAACATGACAAATTATTACCAAAATTAGAAGTAGTGCATCCATGTTGATGTTATTGCTACAGAGGCAGAAGAAAAAATAGTTCTCCCATTAATTGGACTACTCAAATAGATTTCTATGATAAATAATGTTTATGCATAGCCACAGACAAATAGACAAATCTTGGAAAAACTCAAAATAGGTTTCCCTTACAAATGGGAAACAACTTTGAAGGCAAACATCATGAACAACACAAACCAGGCCTGAAAAACTGTAAAAAATATTCCAAATGTTATCTGTTTAGGACACCATAATAAATGTCCAACAAAGGAAGCAATGCAAAGTTTATATTATGATTCATAATTTTAATTAATGTAAATCTATATAAATAAAAATGTAATGTTTGTTTGTGGGATTAACATAACTAAAAAACCACTGGACAAATTAACACCAAATTTGGACGCAATACACGTATTTGGCCAATGAATGACTATCACTCATAAAAACACTTTAAAAGCCTATCTATCTATCTATCTATCTATCTATCTATCTACACATACACACACACATTACAATACATGTGCAAAACCACATATACACACATATACACAAACACACACACACACATATACGTATACACACACAAAACACATATACACAGACTGGGCTATAGCAACATGTGGCAGAGGATGGCTAGTCATCTATATAAATAAAAATGTAATGTTCGTTTGTGGGATTAACAAAACTCAAAAACCACTGGACAAATTGACATGAAATTTGGACACTACACCCCTAACAGACCAACAAGGGACCATCACTCATAAACCCCTCCCAAAAAGCAGGGGAAAGGACTTAAAACCCCCAAAAGCTAAATGATGATACAGCACATGTGCAAAAACAACAGCTTCCAGCATCCCCTAGACCAGGCCCTTTAGAGGAGGAGGATGCTCCAAATGCACTGCTTCTAAGTGCAAGCTTGCTTCTCCTTGGAATTCTTTGAGCGCATCCCAATCCATACATATTTCCTATTTCTGGACTGCAACTCCCAGCAATCCTTCCGATAGATAAGATATATATATTAGATAGAGATAGATAGTAGCTAGACAGATCAATCAGGAGGACTGCTGGGAGTTACAGTCCAAGAATAGGTAGAAGAGAAAGAAATGAGAGAAAGAAAAAGGGAGGGGGAGGAAGGGAAGAGGTAGAGAAGGAAGGAAGGAGAGAAGGAAAGAGGAAGGAGAGAAAGAAAGGAGGAGAGAAAGGGGGGGGGGGAGATTGGCCACAGCAACATGTGGCAAGTACAACTAGTGACATATAAAAGTCTGTGTCAGTCTGTTCATGTCCAGTGTTTTGAATGGTAAGTGTTAGGATTTCTTATACCTTATTCTTGATCTTAGATTTTTAACTTCCCATCATTTATATTAAAAAGAGGCTTCTCTCTTACATTTACATTTTGTCTAAAAATCTTCAACTTGACTGTGAAAGAAATATTACAGTTTTTAGTAGATGTATATAGTTACACTGTGTGGCATAAAGATCTCCCATATTTTGAGGGGGCACTATGTCGGCTGTTGTGGGGTAGGCCCAATTTGGTAGGTTAGACTGTCATTATCAATACCGATCATGGGTTGGACTGGTGAACATCGGAGCTTTGTTGTTCAAGTGTATGATGAGAACAACTCTTCTTCAATAATGGCACAGAGAGTGTTCTACCCGAGATGACCTGGAGAGTGATAGAGAAATGCTGGAAATGTCTTCACCAATGTATTGCCAACAATGACTGCCATTTGGGTGATATGATTTTGAAAACCCATTAAAACAAAACTGGTTTCATCTACTTTACAGAAATATATACTTTTTTTTACATAGCTTTGTTAAATTTTTATACCCCTTCAAAGTGATGGAGATTTTTATGCCTCACCATGTATGTGTATGTATGTATGTCTGCTTATGTATTACATCAATTACAGCCATAGTCTAGTCTTCTCATAAGAAGATTAATGGGAAAAAAACTTCTAAATCTATTCTTATTCTATAAGCAGTGAAAAATGTTAAGGTCAAATATTAATAGAAACACAGTGCTGAAGAACAGGCCACCAGAATGTCTATTTCAAAAAAGCTCTTGTAGTAACAGGACAAGGAGTGTAGATGTAAAAGTTCCTCTCCACACTGCTTCCCAAATGTAATATGCTCAAACATGCTTGGTGGGAACATGAGAGAGGGCCTTTTTGGTGGCTGCTCCCAGACTGTGGAACTCCCTCCCAAGAGAGGCCAAGATGACCCCATCCCTGATGGCCTTCCACAGGCAGGTCAAGACCTTCTGCCAGCAGGCATTTGGGGAAAGATAAGGGGCATGCTACTGGGGCAACTGTGTGTTTTCAAATGCATTTCAATTGTATTTATTATGTTTTAATTGTATTTTTAACCAGACACATAATACTTCATTTAAACTACTTATAAAGAATTAATATTTCAATTAAGGGTTTTACAATTTTTAAAAGACAAATATTTCTTCTGAAGAACTGGGAATATTTCATTGGGGTGCTGAGGCAGAAATTTAGTTATAATCTCCCTAACAGCTACTCAGTCAGAGAGAAAAAAACAAGTCAACAGTATAACACCGAGTTTGGGATATTTACACACTGGTTTCAATGGCTTTTGTCATAACCAAGACTCTGCTAAATTGCAGCCTAAAAGGGTTGTATTTATTTCTTGCCTGACAGTTGATGCCTCTAGAAAATGGCCATATAGCCCGAAAAAAACCTACAACAACCCATTACTACTACTACTACAACTATTTACTGTTGTATTTTCCAGTGCTGTTGTATTTTCCAGCACTGAATGCTTGCCTTTTATGTTGTGAACAGCCCTGAGTCCCATAGGGAGGTATGGTGGGATAGAATTAAAGATTTACTTATTTACTTTCTTAGTTTCTTGCTATCTTAAAACAGTAATGTATTGGAAACTAACTCTACCTAAAACCTCTTTTTCTCATTTGTCTTATTTCTTTCTACTCTCAGTCTTTAAAATTAGCTTGCTGCTTTGCAACTTTTAGCTGAGATTAACAAGGTTATAAAATTCTAGTTTACTACAAGAAGACACACAACACTGACTATAGAAACTAAATGCTAGCATTTCAAAGATATAGACCCAGAAGAAACAAATCTGGTATAGTGAAAGAGAATTCAGATTTTTACAGTATGAATAAAACAGTCCTGAGGGATAGATATAATTATTATGACTGGACAGCTATATAATTTATACACACAGCATTGATAATCAGAAGAAATAAACTTCAACAATATGAGTGAAGTGATAGTGAAGTAGATGAGAACTCCATGGGTAAAACATGCAGTGATACTTAGAGCAGACCCATCGAAAGCACTAACTTAAATCTAATCTTTATGACCCTGTTTGGCTGCAACTCCATATATAATTGCCAGATTATAATCAGCACCATCACCTCAGCAAATCTTCATGGAGACTGATGCACAGATATGCTGACTTGTTAACCATGTCATGAAATATGTTCCTATAACAAACACAATGCATCTGTGATAGTTGCAGATATTTAGTGGGTATAGGTAAAGGTTTCCCCTTGACATTAAGTCTAGTCGTGTCCGGCTCTGGGGGGTGGTGCTCACCTCCATTTCTAAGCCGAGGAGCTGGCGTTGTCCATAGACATCTCCAATGTCATGTGACTGGCATAACTGCATGGAGTGCTGCTACCTTCCCACCGGAGAAGTACCTATTGATCTACCCATTTCTGCATGTTTTCGAACTAGGTTGGCAGAAGCTGGGGCTAACCGCAGGAACTCACCCCACTCCCTGGATTCAAACCGCCAACCTTTTGGTCAGCAAGTTCAGCAGCTCAGTGGTTTAACCTGCTGTGCCACCGGAGGCTCATTTGGTGGATATGTACAGAAATATCCTAAAAAGCATAGTTTTTCTGATTACATTAAAGTACTATTATATGCCAGTGTTAGTAATGTTATATATTTCTGCTTAATTAATACAGTAGTTATCTTTGTTTGCATGAGAAACTAATGATCCTGTAAAGCTTTGAGGAGCTTCCATTCCCCTGTCAAATCCATTTAACTATGAAAAATAAAGAAATTACATAGAACTACAAAAGAGACTTGTAAGGTAGGCTAAGGATATCAGTATGCCAGTCAGAAGAGGGAAGAAACAGATCACCAAGTAAGATCAAAGTATAAAATATAAAAAGGACACAACACTGTGGTTCACTTAATGGTCTGGCATCCCAGAGACAGAGAAGAACTAGATAGAGATAAGAAGTTGTATCATGAACAGACATCTTAATCCAAAACAGCCTCTGGATTATTTTCCACTTTGAAATGCATTCAATAGACATTATTTTCCATTATTATTCTTTCCCCATCTCTCTTATGTAAAGAAATTCCAAAAGGACTTCTGGCACTGCTTACATTTTGGGCTGTAAACAACAGAGGAAGATTTATTAATAGTAACACTGGACAAAAATGGGGGTTTTTTTTAAAGAAAAAAGAGCAAAAAGGGATATGTTATGAGCACATCTGGTCTCCTCCATTTTGTTTCTACACCCTTGTTGGAGTCTATCAAGAAAACTGTGTATCTGCAGGAGTAGTCCTCACCTTCTATTACCATGGATCCCTTGGTGGCGCAATGGGTTAAACCCTTGGGCAAGAAGAACTGCTGACCAAAAGGGTGGTGGTTCAAATCTGGGGAGTGGGATGAGTTCCTGTCTGTCAGCTCCAGCTTCTCATGTGGGAACATGAGAGAAGCTTCCCACAGAATGGTAAAACATCTGGGCGTCCCCTGGGCAATTCTCTCACACCAGAAGCAATTTGCAGTTTCTCAAGTCACTCCCGACATGAAAAAATAATGCCCTAGTCCATTGAGCTTGCAGTTAAGTTAAACATCTTTTGGATATTTTTCAGGAAACCACAAATTAGTACTGTAAAAATAATGGCCAGTATCTTTTTGTCAAAGATATATAAAGAAAGAACAGCTGGCTCATCAGTTCTATCTGAGTTTAAAGCGATTCAAAGCCAACTGATATCAGCGGTTCAAAGCAACTTTCTCTAAATGGGTTGGTTTGGGATTAGAAATAGGGGCTAATTATATCTCAATTTTTTCTTAGTGAAAATTACAAAGTCTTCCAAGGCTACTATGTAGTGCTCCCACAGACTTTAGCATGAGTCATCTCAAATAAGTGCATGATATGAGTTGAAGTCCAAATAAGAACTTGACATTAATGTCATAATTAGGTGAATTGTTTGACATTTTTTCCTAACAGCTGGATGGCATCATCAAGCATAAGCTGCCCTTCCCCACAAATTTTCGCCAGTGCAAGAAGACACAGTATTGATCATAAATAAATACTGCAATCTATCTATCATCTATCACCTCCAAGGCACAAGAAATAATTGGCACTCAACAAGATTGTTTTCTTTTAAAATCCACTCATCATAAATAAAAGCACCTTGTAACAAATTCCCTACCTGTTAGGCTAGGAAAAACTTAGGAAAAAGTAGGCCCAAGAAGTTCAGCAGCCATTTCGGAAAGGGTGTTGGGGGAATCCATTTTAGTTACTCGTTTTCCGAAGAGGCGTGTTTAGAAAGAGCAGCTTTGGAGGGAAATGAGGGAAGACTGTAATTGGCTATGAGAGAGTGGGCAGAGTTTAACTTGGAAAAGAAAATAAAAGACTTTAAGGGGACGTTTTGAAACCCTGTCAGGCAGATTGAATCTGGGTGTCAAAGGAGATTGACTGTGGGTGTCAAAGAAGAAGGAGCTGGGAGTTAGGAGTGGTGAAGGGTTAGTGAAAGAGGCCTGAAATTGCTCAGTTGGCTAGCAGAGTTGGCTAGTGGGAGGATTTTTACAGCTATTAGAGAGATAGCTGGTGGAGGAGTGAAGAGATAGATCCAGGATAGGACTATCTCTGCTGGTGTTTAGAATTACTTTCAAAGAATCAATCCTGTCAGTAAATTCTGTGGAAGGAGGAAGAAATGTTCCTGTGTAACTAAGTCTGAACTGCTTAAAGTAACCACATGTTTTTAAGTCAATATTTTGAAACAGCTAAGTTTTATACCTGAATTGTTCCAGTTCTCTTAAATAAACATCACTGTTTTGTTATTCACAATATCTGCCTCACGTGTGCCTCTGTGGTGAAGTTTTAAAAAGCCATTTCATGCAGCAAACAAGAGTCTATGGTGGCAGCGTATATTTTAAAGAACAATCTTTTAGTGTTACAAGCCTGACGGCCAGGCCCGTAGCCAGGATTTCGTTTCGGGGGGGGGGGGGTAAAAAATTTTCAGGGGGGGTTTCGGGGGGGGGCTGAGTTTTGGGGAGGGGCTGAGTCTGAGTGAAAGAGGGTCTAGCCTAGCAAACCTTTTGTATCCTTACCCCAATACCCCCATGCATATGGGATATATTGAGTATGGTGATCAGATCATGATATGAATAAACATAACAGTTTAAATAATGCACCAGTAAGGCCTTTTTGCGAACCACCATGAGAATTTCGGGGGGGGGGGGCTGAAGCCCCCCGAGCCCCCCCCCCCGGCTACATGCCTGCTGACGGCTAATCCAACACACCCTTGCCTAAGATACTTCAAGTAAGTCAAGGGCTTACCAGTGCTTTTAAGTCTGGTGGCGGCCAGAGGGTTTTCAAAAAGGGTTTTCGGCCAGAAGAAAATTCTAGCTTAGTGCAGCTTTTGTTTTTGGGTTTTAAAACACAGAAGCCTCATTCCAATCACATTTGGTGTTCAGCATTTTGGGACTTTATTCTTCAAATAAGTCCTCACCTTTTCACACACCTCATCTTTTTTAAAAAAAGCAATGTTAGGTTTTCCTGGTGATGGTTGGATTGATATGAATTGACTTTTCCAAATATAAGAGGGGGAATGAAATATCAAAAATGATTCCACAGAGTATTTTGTGAAGGCAAAACTAACAGGGCTACACCCACATTTTTCAAATCCATACAATTTCCTGTCCTGTACTTCAGCTAATTCTGCCCCATTGCTCAGGCTTTTCCAAAAAGATGCCCAATAAATCTACTTTGATGATTAACTTGAGAATAAGATTTGTGGGAGTGAATTGGAACTTGCTGGTATCATAGGTCTTTTTATAGCTGGAAACTGCATTATACTCCTAAGAGAAAATATAGTTTAAACAAATTATAGTGATTTTATAGTCACCAGCAAAACAAAGAAAGGCAAAATCCAGCCATTAAAAACAAATAACTTCCTTAGAAAAAATACAAAAACACTCAGATCTTGTTTCCTTAGTAACTGATATCTCAACAAGGATGCAATTTAAATTTCAAAATAAAAAGTAACAGAAGTTTCCTGTCAGCTATTTGCTTTTCATTCACTCCAGGTCAGTAACAAGCCATGGTTAAAAGGTTATCCTCTTTACAAATCCAGATAAGGTTTATTAAATAAAAACTTACAACAAACAAAAAACAGAAATCCAACAATTCAGCCTGCTATGCCTCAGTACACCCACACAACTAAAATCATCTGACAAGTTTATAGCATTGTGCCTCAAAGGGAAATACCAGTTTGGGATTAAAATACTGTCACAGAAGGAACCATGTGCATTCTTGATGCCTGCAGGCTCAGCAGAGGTTGCAAAGCGCAGGGTGTCTCTGCCAGGCAGACTGTCCAACCTACCAAGCACATCAAAGTGTGGTACAACACATAGTGCTTTGGAAAGTAGACATTGAGAATTCTGCAAAGTATGCACCAAAAAAGTAACTTCTCAAGCAATGGCTCTTAAAACATGAATTAGTTGAGAACACAGCGTTTTGATGTTTTGCATGTCATCCTTGTATACATAAAAAAAAAAAAAGCAAGATTCTGGCAACCGGAGTGATTGATAACTAGCAAACAGAGGGAGAAAATGTGGAGGCAATGACAGAATTTGTATTTCTAGGTGCAAAGATCGCATTCTGCAGCCAGGAAATCAGAAGATATTTACTTCTTGGGAGGAGAGCAATGTCCAATCTCGATAAAATAGTGAAGAGTAGAGACATCACACTGGCAACGAAGATCCGCATAGTCAAAGCAATGGTATTCCCCATAGTAACCTACGGATGTGAGAGCTGGACCAGGAAATAAAGCCAGACTGCTCATTGGAGGGAAGGATATTAGAGGCAAAGATGAAGTACTTTGACCACATCATGAGAAGACAGGAAAGCTTAGAGAAGACAATGATACTTAGGAAAACGGAAGGGAAAAAGGAAGAGGGGCCGACCAAGGGCAAGATGGATGGATGGTATCCTTGAAGTGACTGGCTTGGCTCTGAAAGAGCTCGGGGTGGTGATGGCCAACAGGGAGCTCTGGTGTGGGCTGGTCCATGAGGTCATGAAGAGTTGGAAGCGACTGAACGAATTAACAACAACAACCTTGTATACATGTTGCTGTACAATAAGCATGTTACAGGCAGTCCACAAGTTACAAACAATATAGGTTCTGTAGGTTTGTATGTAAGTTGGAACAGATACATTTTTAAGTGTAATCCCAGCCTATCTACCTATCTATCTATCTATCTATCTATCTATGGATTGCATAGGGAAGAGTTGATACCCTTGTGTTTATTTTGCTGTCTCTGCCACTGTTAGAAGATTTCACCTCACTTTCTATCACTGCAATAACTGGATATTGAAAAAAAATGGCTTGTTGTGGAAACAAGGGTTGGGGATAGAGCTTCAGTGGATACACCCTTTCCCCATAGTGCAGAACTCCAGCCTTATGATTAAATCCAAGTCATTAAGACAGTGAATGTGCAGCATGTCAAGTTTGATATGATGAAATCAGAAAGCCACGTTCCCACTTTTCTCCAACACAAAGCCATTCAGAATGAAATTTTACACTCACTGATGTTTAACACCCTTAACTTTGCAAAATATTTCAATCCCTAATTAATAATTAATTATGCATGTCACAATGCAAGCATGATATTTTCTAGTGGGGCAGGCTGCCCTTGGGGTTTTTCTGCCTTCCTCCAAAGGTTTAGCCAACCAGTAATACATGTGTAAATGATCATATTACGTTTGCATATATGTATGCACTCCCTGTGAAAGTACCAACTACAGGCAGTTCTGCAGATTTGTTCTGAAGTTAAATTTGTTTGTAAGTCAGAGCAGGTACATTTTAAAATGTAACACCAGCCATATATATATATATTCAAGGTCTGGTTTCCTATAGTCCTAAAAGAGATCAAACCCATAACACCAGATGGACTGTATCCCATAATATTGAAAGAATATGCTGACATATTCACAGAACCACCTGTCATCATTTTGAGAAATCTTGGAGAATGGGTAGGGTGCAAGAGGAATGGAGATGAGTAAATATTGTCTCTTTCTTTTACAAAGGCAGAAATGAAGATCTGGAAAACTACAGGCCCGTCAGCCTCACTCCAGTACTTGGAAAAAAACATTATAATTGATTATACAAGAGTCTATCTGCAGCTATCTTGATGCCAGTGCAGTGATCTATAGCAGTCAGCATGAGTTTGTCAAGAACAATTCTGTCAACGTAATTTTTGTATTAGGTCACTCGTTTAATAAATGGTGGGAAGACTCTGGATGTAATATGTTAGGATTTTAGCAAAGCTTTTAAGGCTCTCTGTAATATTTTGATTAGCAAACCCTAACCCTAACCCTAACCCTAACCCTAACCCTAACCCTAACCCTAACCCTAACCCTAACCCTAACCCTAACCCTAACCCTATATATATATATATATATATATATATATATATATATATATATATATATAGCAAATATATATAACAAGTCTATGTAAGTGCAACACCAGCCAAATAAGCTTTGGATAGCACAGGGAAGGGCGAACACCCGTGTGTTGTTTGTTTTGCTGTCTGTGCCCCTGTTCAGAAGATTTCACTTCACTTTCTGTCCCTGTGAGAACTAGATTTTGAAAAATGTGGCTTGTTGAGGAAACAAGGATTGGTGATAAAGCTTTAGTGGATACACTTTTTCTCATGATAACTCTATCAGGAGTGAATTTCCCTCCCTTTCCCTCACTTCCTGTTGTCTCACTCCTGTTCTTAACTATAAGTCATTTGTTAATCAAATGTTTGTAACTCAGGGACTGCCTGTACTTTGATCCCAGTGACCTACTTCCCACTGTAGTTTTGAATCAAGTCCAGGATTGCTGATCCCCTTATTCCTTCCTTTGCTTACACCTCATTCGAAATATTCTACTTATCCAATGGATTCCTAGGTACAGCTGGACCGAAGTCTAGAATCACTCAGTTCAAAGGATTGCAAGAGGCATTTAGTCCAATGCAGGAAAATAGAAAGAGAAGGCCATCCATCTCTGTTTGAAGACCTCCAAAGAAAGTGAGTTCAATCATCCTCTAAGACAGCCCATTCCACTGCCAAACAGCTCTTACGATTAAGATGTTATTCCCAGAAATTTAGATGGAATCCTCTTTCTAAAAAAATTGGATTCATTGGTTCATGTTTTGGTTACTAAACCATCTCATCTTCTATTTAATTAAACAATTATTATCATTTAAAGATGGCTATCATATTACCACTCAGTATTCTTTTCCTAGCTATACATACCCATATCCCTGCCATGTGTACTCTGTATTGTCGAAGGCTTTCATGGCTGGAATCACTGGGTTATTATAGGTTTTTTGGGCTGTATGGCCATGTTCTAGAAGTATTCTCTCCTGACATCTCACCTGCATCTATGGCAGGCATCCTCAGAGGGTGTGAGGTTTTTAGTTCTAGAATACTTCTAGAACATGGCCATACTACCAAAAAAACCTACAACAACCGATGTATACTCTGCTTGAAATTTCCTTCCAATTTGAAATGCAGGCATTGATAACAAATCTTTGACCATGGTTTTCCAATGAATTGTGGAGCCATCTAATAGTATTTCTGTTAATTCCATATTTAATCAGTTTGCTAATCAAAATATTACAGAGAGCCTTAAAAGCTTTGCTAAAATCCTAACATATTACATCCAGAGTCTTCCCACCATTTATTAAACGAGTGACCTAATACAAAAATTACGTTGACAGAATTGTTCTTGACAAACTCATGCTGACTGCTATAGATCACTGCACTGGCATCAAGATAGCTGCAGATAGACTCTTGTATAATCAATTATAATGTTTTTTTCCAAGTACTGGAGTGAGGCTGACGGGCCTGTAGTTTTCCAGATCTTCATTTCTGCCTTTGTAAAAGAAAGAGACAATATTTACTCATCTCCATTCCTCTTGCACCCTACCCATTCTCCAAGATTTCTCAAAATGATGACAGGTGGTTCTGTGAATATGTCAGCATATTCTTTCAATATTATGGGATACAGTCCATCTGGTGTTATGGGTTTGATCTCTTTTAGGACTATAGGAAACCAGACCTTGAATCCTCACTGGATAATAGTGTACATGCCATACTGTCTCCAGCCTCAGAAGAAGGCTCCTCTGAAGAAATCTTATCAAGAAAATCTCATGATAAGTTTGCCTTAAGTTGGAGTCAACTTGAAAGCACATAATAATATTAATATTCCCAAAGTCAGAACAAAATACTTAAACAGTTCTGTATAACATTGTGAAGAGTAACTACTGTGACTCAGCTGACAATAATGAGTAAGATGGGCTAACATTCTGATTCATGGCCTCCTATATCCCAAGGTTTGTGGTATCTTATCTTTTAGCGTCTCTCTGATTCTTATTTTCAAATAGGAATGATAATACAGTTGTGTACTATAGTCACTTGGGGTGCATGGATGGAACAATTTTAGAAAGTACATAATGTAAAACTATAATATTTTGTATTGCTGAAACTGCTTCCCTGAAAGAATCAGTAATTCATGAAATAAGGGCCCTTATGAAACATAAGGGCCCTTCCACACAGTCATATAACCCAGAATATCAAGGCAGAAAATCCCACAATATGTGCTTTGAACTGGGTGACCTGAGTCCACACTGCCATTTATCCCAGTTCAAAATAGATACTCTAGAATTTTATTCAGCTGTGTGGAAGGTCCTTACGTCTTATAAAACTGGCTTATTTAGTTAGTTATAGCCACTGGCCATAGCAGTATAACAATGCAATTTTAAAAGTTCACATCTAGAATTGAATCTATATTTCCTACTAAACATCTCTATCTCTCCCTCCTGATTCCCTCCCCTCTCTATTAGAAAGTGTGTTCCTCCAAACTTCTTGTTGCCTTGTACCATGAAATTCATGGCAACCTCATGAATTTCATGGTACATTTTTGGGAAAGGAATACTCAGAAGTGGTTTTTCTAATGCGACCATTAAGTGTACATTTACTCAGGTCAAAGTATGTTATATATTGTGCATTTATGCATTATGCTTCATGCCTCCTCATGGTCCTGCTAGTTCATTTTATTGGCTGCTAAGATGCGATACTTTCTGGATTCCAGAACAAATCATTGCTGTTCTTCCAGCTCAATTGGTGACATCATCTGGTAGGCAATATAGTTTATCTGAAATATTTCTCTTGCAGACCAATGATGCTTTCAGAATGACGAAGTAACTGAAGAAGACAGGCTTGGGATCCTGCAATAAAGATACCCACCTATGGCTGTCATTGCATGGCTATCGGGCATGGCCCCTATGGTGATGGGGATGCATGATGTATTGTATTTTATGTACATGACATATTGCGTTAGTCCCTGATGGATGAGTTATTACTGGTTATCACAGCCCCCGGTGGTGCAGTGGGTTAAACCCCTGTGTCGGCAGGACTGAAGACCGACAGGTCGCAGGTTCAAATCCGGGGAGAGGTGGATGAGCTCACTCTATCAGCTCCAGCTCCTCATGTGGGGTCATGTGAGCAGCCTCCCACAAGGATGATAAAAACATCAAAATCATCTGGGCAACGTCCTTGCAGATGGCCAATTCTCTCACACCAGAAGCGACTTGCAGTTTATCAAGTTGCTCCTGACACAACAAAAAAACCCCCAAAAAACTGGTTATTACATTGAAACCAGATCTCCATCATTATAGGGGCCAGATGTATGTGATCACTAGTGGGATTCTGCCGTTTCCTATCTTCAGTTTGTTCTTTAAAGGATTAGTTCTGTTGAAAACTACTACTCAGGCAAATGAATGCATTAAGATCAATAAATGAAAGATAAAAAGCAGTACGGATAGCTATGGATAGTTTTAAAGGAGCTGTTATGCTCAAATGACTCATGTATTTCACCATGATCCATTTCCTTCAGTCCCTATAGAACAGTGAAATCATCCCAAGGTAATGCCTCTGCATTACGGAAATCTGAATTGATTTCTTCCATCAAAGCTTACAGCTACCTCCTGGCACTATTCTGGAATTTAACTGTGATTTAAGATGCATATCCTTCAGCCTCCACAGAGCTGAAGAGGGCCTCATGGACCACTGAGTCTAATCCTCCTACCCAATACAGGATTTCCAACTAAAGCATTTCCAGGAGGTAGCTTCCCCGCCTCTTTTTGAAGATGTTCAGAGGAGATCCCATCACCTTTCCAGGCAATTTACAAACCATGTTACTGTCAACATGTTTCTTTTAACATTCAGTTGAAATCTACTCCAGCATAACTTAAAGTAATTGGATCTGTTCATATCCTCTGGGGCAGCAGAGAAGAGCCTGTCCCTTCATCTTTGTGGCAGCCTTTGAGGTATTTAAGAAATTTAACCATGTCACCCCTCAATCTTCCCTTCACCAAACTGAACTTGTCCAGCTCCTTCATTCTTTCCCCTAATGATCCCTAGTTTGTACAGTAAAAAATGGATGATACTGGAGTTGCAGATCCACATCCTCTTGACCAGGGGTCCACAAAGTTTTTAAACAGAGGGCCAGGCCAGAGTCCCTCAAACTGTTGGAGGGCCGGATTATAATTTGGGAAAAAAAGAAATAATTCCTAGGCACACTGCACATATCTTATTTGTAGTGTAAAAAACACTTTAAAACAATACAATAATTAAAATGAGAAACAATGTTAACAAATATAAACTTATTAGTATTTCAGTGGGAAATGTGGCTGATGAGATAGGATTGTTGTTGTTGTTATGTACTTTCAAATCGTTAGGTTGATCCTAAGCGAGGGCCGGGTAAATGACCTTGGAGGGCCGCATCCGGCCCCCGGGCCTTAGTTTGAAGACCCCTGCTCTTGACAGTTAGAATAGTAGCAAAATGGTTAGTCATTGCATGAAAACAATCTCTTCATGACTCCCCAGAGGCCTTCAATAACATCATACACAAGAACCTTACATACCAGGCATGAGCAAACTTTGGCCCTCAAGGTGTTTTGGACTTCAACTCTTAGAAATCCTAGCCAGCTTACCGGCTGTTAGGAATTGTGGAAGTTGAAGTCCAAACCACCTGGAAGGCCGAAATCTGCCCATGCCAATTCAAAACTGAGATATAATTTATTCAAAAATGAAACCCTGCTCACCCATATTGACTTATTCACAAGTCACTGTAGCAGTGTACCTTATATTGCATTATTTTAAAAAGAACCATCCTCTTTTCTGAGCAGAAAGGTGAAAGGGAAGATTTTAGTCTTTCTGCATGTCTGGGTGGAGAAATGATAGCAGTGGTCAAAGTCTTAGCTACAGATAAGATTGCACTGTTAATTTGAAATTCTAATTTACAGTTCCCCAACATACCAATATCAATGATATCAATGACCATGTTAATATTGATATTATAGAATAAAATGATAGAATTGTAGGGTTCACATGCCAATGTGGAAATTTTTGCATAGGAATCCACACCACAGATCGTGGACAGATGGCCATCACATCATCTGAACAGGATTAATTGTAGTTGAGGAGCTGCATTAAAATTCGGCCTTAATTTAGATTTATCTGAACTAATCTGACATTAGTAAAAGGAGGTATGTTCCATGCTGAACTCACATGTCAACAATTTGATCTGTGACAGATCTATTCCTCTCAGAGTTAAAATAAAAAAGCCAAACAAGGTTTTTACCAGAAAGCATGTCAGTCCTATACTGTATTTCACCACAGAATGAGCACTTATGGACTCCACTGTTTCAGGACTATATTCATACTGATAAAATATTATGCTGACAAGTGATTTCATTAAGATTTAGACGCATGATCCACTGGCTCCTCTTTAAAATGACCCTTTTTTCTGTTAATTTATTCCAATCTTCACAAAGAAAAAAATACAAGAGCAAGTGAGGTAAAAAGAAAAATGTCAATTGTGACATAATTCAAACCCCAACAATTTACCAATCCATTTATTTGAGATAACACTACTCACTAAGATATTATCAGAGAATAAAAAATATATGTACTCTGAGAACTGACATGGGAAAGGTCACATTTTTCTATGTAATGCTTGTTATGAAGCTTGAGGGGACTCAGCCTCTTTCAAGGGCGCTATTCCTTCCAAGATCTCTCTCTCCCACCCCCATCCCTGTCAGTAATTATGGCCTGCTGAAAAGGGAAACTAGGGCAGATTAAACACCCTTTTCAGCTGCTGTCAGTTTACTTCCACCGATACACCAAATTACTCTGGTTTGTAAGTGTCAAATAAAGAGGTTTATTATTAAAAATTGTTTCCAAACCAGAAGGAAGTTTCAAGGCCAAATTTAACTGTTATGCTCCACTGCATCTCTGTACCCAATACTTGACAGCAATGCAATTATTTGTTCTCTTGCTAAAACCACACCATCAGGCAGATTAGCAATTTTCTGAATAAGAAACATCTACGAATCCTGTTGGTAACTGACATTTCATATTTGTTACACAATAACTCAGAGGTAGCATTTAGAAATCAGCAACATAAATCCCTGTATCTAAAGAAGAAAAACAGAAAGGAGTCACTTTTCTCTCTCATCTTCATCTTTCAACATCTCTTTCCTCTTTTTATAGCTAGGAGCCAGTAATGAAATATCAACTATTTTCTATTGGTAAACTAAACTATGGTTACCGATCCTGCAAATCACTGAAAGACCACAATTCTCAACTTTGGTTGGAATAGCAAGCACACAACATTTTACACGGTTGGACCTGCCACTGCTGCAAGAGAAATCTAGCAACTGCCCTGCAATTACTGGGACGTTTTTGTCACAAGAACACCAGGTTACAGAAGTCATATTACTGTGATCTGGAGATAATTACTTCCTGGCTTAAAGTACCAGCTGAATAAACCAGAAAGGAATAAGAGTGTGACAGTGGGGGTTTTTTAAGTCAGTAAGTGAAGATTACGTAACTGAGACCAGCTGTGATAAATACTAACTCCAACATATAAAGAAACAAGGGCAGATATCGACCTGCCACAGTCCCCAGATATGACGCTTCCCTTTTTGGCAAAAAGATTGCCTTTCGTTATTATAGAAATAAGTATCTTTCGATCAATTACACAATATGTGTTCTTTCCATCTGTTATGTTTCTCCTTCAGCAAAATTAAATTTAATTACAATGAAAACAAATTCACCAGAAACCTTTGATATGACAGGTTTAGGACTGCTGTGCTTCTTCTTGAAAAGCTCTATATCTTTATTGGTTTTAACATCCATAGCTGGATTTCCTGTAGCACACAGTTGCAGTACCGAAACACAAGCACAGAGTTCTGCCACACAAGTACCAGGATATAAAAACACATTGATATTCAAGATGATGTAATAAAATGGTGTCCCTTATATTAAATGGCAAAATCAAGGTTTTCTTTTTGGATTTTTTTTTAAATTCTAGATGTGGATGCATGGTAGAATCTGTGTATGCACAATTCACAGATACGAAGGGTGCTGGGAACAATTCTCAATATCTAGCATATCAAGCACATCTTCATATAAATCATTTCCTAAATTGACAGTTCTTTCATGCACAACGTTACAACTTGAATAAGATAGTTACACTAACATGTTTTATATATATAGATGGCAAAAGTTGATAGAGTTGGAAATACCTCACACCTGTGCATGGAAATAAATCTGTTTGTGCAACCATCATATGCATATAATGTACAATGATCTAATTTATGTTGCATTTCATATAAATGTTGCAACACAAAATATTTCCATCTTACTCTGTCTTTCCTCTCTCTCTCCTGCCCTGCAACTCAAAGTGGCCCACATATAAAACAAATATGCATATTTACTCAAGTCTAATGCACCATTGAATCTAATGTACACATCACTTTTCAAAACACTGAAACAGAAAAAAGTTTTTACCATATTTACTATATTTACCATATTACACAAATCTATGGCACATTTTTGGAAGAGCCAAAAACCCTTTAGAGTAGAATCTTTTCTTGTGGTATACAACCACAATGCATGGCAATTGTTTCAGTTGTTAGACTGAATAACCTGTTATCTCTGATCTGTTAGGAAAACAGAATTTTGTCAGTGCATAAAAATAGCAGTGCTTCAGAAGTGTTTTTCAATGCCCAAATATATATATATACTCTCCCATAAAACAACTTGTTTTATATCATATACCCAAGAAGATCTTGGATAAAAATAAGATATTTGGTTTTCTCACAACCTTCATGTGTTCAGCATACACAGTACAAAACTTATCAGTCCAGTTTCAGATGTTTGAGATAATTCTCTTCGCCATCAAAACAGCTATCAACAGGTCACATAGTCAAAAGGAGACAGAAGAAGAGAGCATGTGGTTTTGCAGCCCCTTTTTCAACTTCTCAGAAACCATAGAGTAAAGGAGACAGCATACCAGAACATACATACAGGAAACAGTAAACAACAGGATCATAGATTAACATTACTAGAGAAGGCTTGAAGAAGGTTGTCATTTCCAACATGCACCCTAATTGTGGGAAGGTAATTTAGTAAAAAAAAATGAGCATTAGAATCTATTAAATATGGTATTATCCAGTACAATTCCAAAACACATGACACTGAGATGGGCGAGATTGCAGATTTCTTTATTCACAGTTCCACAAATCTAGAAACCAAACATAGATTTTCTTCAAGACCTATGTTAAGCGCAGGCAACATTAGCCGCTCTGGGAGTCAGTTTCATTCTTCTAAGAACCTGGTGTCCTCCACTCCCACGCACACACACTGTTGCTGGAAGTGAAAATGAAAACACTAACTTATGCTTTAACATGTGGCATATGGGGAACATGTGGCTTGCTTTAAAGGACAGTTGCACATCTGGGAGGTTTCCAAGAACACAACTCTCCTTTAAAACAAAAAGTATGTTCCCTACTTGCTTTGTTTTACAAAAAAAACAAACAAACAACAGAGCTTTTATTTTTAACTGCTGACCTGCAAACTACATTCAGTGGTGACCACAAAACAGGGCACAAGAGAACACAGAGCCCATGACCTAGATCAACAAAAAGTCCAACACTGAGGAACTGCTTGGCAAGATTTCTTACACTGGGAGGTGTCCAGCATATTCCTAATTCTTTATGTTTACAAAAAGTATATACCATACAGGCTGGATAACATGCAGTGCTGCCTCTCAAGGCTGTTTTTGTAGTTCATGCTATGCATGATTCACTTAAAAAAAAATGTCACCATGCTGAGTTTCCTGCCATCTCTTTTTAATCTATAAAATAGTGACTTTGTGTAGTGAAGCAGTGAATCTAACACAGAAATATTATTCTTGTGCCTTGTTGCTCAGATCAACTAAGGGGTGTAGCTACACAATGCCAGCAAAATGAGGGTATTGCCTATCTCCAAATAACAATTATGCCATCCCCAAATACAATTATCTCCAAACTTTTTAGCAGCCAGAGAGCTAGACATTAAAAATAATCATCCCTGGAATTTATGCGTTTCTGTGTCCATACATTTCCTTAGGAACTTTGTCTGCCGCTATTTTGTATAACAAACTGCTTATAAGTGCTGCAATGAAATTCTGCATTACTGCAATGCTGGAAATGTGGGAAATGAAGGAAGATTTTTCATGGGGTGGGCAGCATTGAATGGCAATACCCTCATTTTGCTCTCCCACTCATAATTGCACTCAAGCTTATCTACTCAGGAATGACTGTTGTTGTCTCCACCACTTTCTGCTTCTGAAAAATAAAGTGCTCCCGGTGTCTATATCTGTGTTTAATCTCTTCTGATATTGCAGACTCTTCCAACCTTACAGACTATTTTCACCCTCATCTCACCACATGATGACTGTCCTGCAAGTTACTTTCCTATAATCCGCACATTCAACACAATCATTTGTTTCATTTGAAAATGTCCTGGGGTCAAGCAAGCCACCAAGTTTTTTGAGGGTCCAATGAACTGCCATCTCTTCTGGCATCAAGACTGCTACTCAGTTAATGCTTGGCTAACTCTATCCGACTGTCAACAACTCTGATAATTTAGGAACAGCATCCCAAATGCATATCCTCATCTCCCTTTAGCTGCTATGTCATAAAAAGGAAGGAAAATTTTGTGCATGATATGGTTATGGAATGAGAAGGACAATGATACTGAATAAGTTACTTTTTTGATGATGTATTCCAGAATCCTCCAGCCAGCATAGCAAATGGCTATGATGACTTACCATTTCTGGGAGATGCAATCATCATTTTCACAACGTTTGGTTTCAATACTGGCTTCATAAGATGCTTGTCAATGAAAGTACTCTAAAAAAATCCTGAGAGTGAAGTGGAAGAAGCAACAAAAGCAACAATGGTT
Organism: Anolis sagrei; assembly: GCF_037176765.1. Lineage (NCBI taxonomy): Eukaryota > Metazoa > Chordata > Lepidosauria > Squamata > Anolidae > Anolis > Anolis sagrei. The sequence continues at coordinate 89,519,552 of NC_090023.1, forward strand.
TGCAACCTTTTTGTGAAAGACTAAAAAAAAATATATGTGAAAAAGGATTTTGAGCCAACATGCCTAGTTGTCAATTCAATGGCATTTAAGGCTAACATGTCAAGTCCATTATTAGATTTCACAACACCTTGTTTAAATACAAAAAAACCCAACTATATCCCTCACTCAATGGATAACATGGGAAAGGGGCAAAGTTCATAGAGTATGGAATATGATTTGGATTGTGTGATTTTAATTGATGTTTTAATGTTGATGTCTTAATTGTTGTGGATTTTAATGCATTTGTTTCTTTATCAATATGTACATGTGGCATCAAATTGTTGCCTTTGTAAGGCCACTCTGAGTCCCCTTCGCGATGCGAAGGGTGGGGTACAAGTGTGGTAAATAAATAGTCCTTGTCAAACCTTCCTATAAGCTATTTGTCCTGTCAGAGGAACAATGCAGATACTTCTAAGTCTTCTCTACTATATAATTATTTTGGAAAGGAGATAAATGAAATTAAGTGACCCAGAAAATGAAATTAAAAATCAATCTCGCATCTTTCAGCACTGCAGGTGATTCTACTCTGCATCTCTTACGTTACATTCAACTTGATTTTTCATTGATAAGCTGGGGCCAGGTGGGGATGCACAGCAGATCTGGATTCACTTCCTATTAAATGCAAGTGTGGATAGATGACATTGGTAAATTTCCCCCGGATACAAATGGTGACCTATGTAATCTTTAACAGGTTGTTCTTCTGAAGGCACATCTAGTTCTATGCTTTGGTACATATAATTGTGCGTAACTATTCATAACTAGAGCTGGCTCAGGATACAAGTCTAGCCAGGCAACAAAGAACACCAGAAACACCACGGAGGGAGGCACGGAACACTGGCCAAGTTACCTAAGCAACATGAACCTGTTCCCTCTAAGCATGCATCACTATGAACAATTATTGTTTCACAAATAGCAATACTCCCTAAACTGAAGAAAGCAATGGATAAAGGTGGGTTATATATCTGGGAGAAAAGTGAGGTATAAATCCAACAAATTAAAAAAAAACATTCATAGCAAAAAAACAGTATTTGCAAAAATTTGATAATCTATTATTACAAAATATAGACAGGAGAATAACATGTTGACATGCAAATGGCTCCAGAACCTGTGTTGGATTTATCCAGGGAAATATTGGTTAATTGTAACAGCTTCATTTTTGTTTTTTCATTGTTTCTGTCTTCAGCCCATACAAGCTATGGGCCTTCCACATAGACATATAACCCAGAATATCAAGGCAGGAAATCACACAATATCTACTTTGAACTGGAATATCTGGCAGTGTGGACTCAGATAACCTAGTTCAAAGCAGATATTGTGGGATTTCCTGCCTTGATATTCTGGATTATATGGCTGTGTGGAAGGACCCTATGCCTTCACACCTTCCATCTCTGTGAGAATCAACAATCCACCAAGTTTTAATTCATTACAGTTTCCAATTTGTCTCAACTAGGAAATAATTCTTATGAGCTAGATACTGAACCAACTTCAAACCCATGTCTAATATTTTTGCTTATTCCAAAATTTATAATCTTAGACCCATCTCACCGTCATATAATGCAGTTTGAAACTGCATTATATGGTTGGCATAGACTCATATAATGAAGTTTAATTGAATTGAACTGTATTAGGAAACTGCATGACATGTCAGGGTAGATGAGGCCTTAGTTTCCTGATGTTAGATTTGATAAGAAAAAATTGCTTGTTATATAGGCTTTAATGGTCACTTTTTTGAATTATTCAGTGTTATAATCATGAAGCTTGCTTTAACTTGAACAAAATGTATCATAGTTTTCTTGATGGCAGATGTTCAAAATTATTGATAAGACATTGGGTTTTAGTCCACCTTCTTTTCTGTGTAGCATAAAATTTGTCTTGCTATGGGAAAAAGGACAGATGAGATATAAGAAAGCATTAACCAAACAATCTTTTTACCTTGTCTCACTTGATTATTATCAGAAGCACTAACTAGCTCTCATCAAAGACAGATTTAAGCCTGTTTGAACAAACCAAATTCTTCCTCTGTTCCTTGCACTTTCTGGACAGCTTAGAAGAAAGTCTTCTTCAGTTTATCAGATGCACGCTTTGATAGCATTAACATAAGCATTTTTACACTGGGCAAGACTTGCTGTTCTCTGGTTTATGTTTCCTCACTGTTTAAATTAAAACATTTCCTTCTCAATTATTTTGCAGAACAGGCTGTGATCTGTACAGCTGCAGCCTGCTTGCTACATTTGGGAGCTTAAGTATAAACACTAGGGTTCTGCCCTCTTTTCTGGAAGTTCAGAAGCATCTCATAGTGAAATGAGAAAATAATAGTGAAAACAATAACCAACCATATGAAAGAGTGATATAATCAAATGATTTTGAAATATTGTTTTATGTATAACATACAGTTATCACCATGATAAATTTGATTATTTGACCATGAGCTGTTTTCTTTTTCTTTACATAGTTGAGTTTGTAAAACCTGACTTTTAAAGTGCCAATAAATTGAATTTGAAAAATCCCACATAGCAATTTACTGGACAAATTCTAGCCATTTCATTGTAATTTATTTTTACAAATTATCCTCTTTGTCAAATTATAAACTAATCTTATTTGCTGAAATGGATAGCTATTTAATGTAAAAGCAGGAAAATGTCTTACACAAATAGTCTACTTCTTATTCCATGTCTCTTCCCCAAAATGCATACCCAAGCATTTCTTCATTGTTCCACACCCAAAGAGCAAAACATGCTGGCTTCATGACTCAAAATGTTAAACAATATTCACAAAAGACCCAAAAATTGTATCATCAAAGACACTAGCAACCGTTACCTGCCATTCTCAAAAAATGAGCTTGATTACAAAATCGTCCTCCATTTTTATGAAGAGTCAGGCCCACTCCAACCCAACTCCCCACTGCAAGCTGTTTGAAAATGTAAATCCAATATATGTTAGCTGTGAATTTATTCTCTTTTTAAAAAGTGCTGATAAGGTTTTGCTGTTTCTCATTCTCTGTTTGGTTCATAAGTATACTGAAATGGAGGCTGAAGTTAATTAAATTGGGTTTCTTTGCATACAATAGACCAAACATGCTACAAACGTTTCAAAGATTTACTCATGAAGCCCCATGCAGAAGTTTCTCATTTTCTGATAGAGCAAAGATAAAATCTGAGGAACAACAAATTTGGGTCTAGGTTCCTTAATTTCTTGAAAGAAGGCAGCAAATATTCCCAAGTAAGTACGGAAGTGTTTGCTTTCCATGCTCTCCTACCTCATTGAGCTAAGTGTACAGGCATCTGTGTCTCACAGCTGTGCTCTTTTTGGAGAAATTGAGCTTTGCATTCTTTATCAAGGATCGGAAACTACCCCCCCCCCCCCCATATTTCCTTCTTTGGCTGTGTCCTATCCTACTATGACTTGCTGCCTCCCTTTAGAAAGAGATAAGCAGTCAAGAAGAAAGTTATGGCTGTACAGTATGAGGAAAAAGAGAAGTGCAAATGAAGTAACAGAAGTGGAGAAGGGGTTCCTACTTGATTTTCGTCTTTTCTCCTTAAGAGATATTTCCTGTATTTTTTTAAAAAGAGGATTGTTACTTCTCATCAATCTAAAAGTGACCCTTTCCTCCCCCCCCCCCCCCCCCCCCGCCACTTAAGGCTGTTAGGAATTGTGGGAGTCATTAGTACTTAGAAACATGCTGGCTATTTTCTTTGCAGCACTCATTTACACAACCAAAAACCTCTTGAAAGAGTGATATTGCGTATTTACTTTCTTTTTTTTTTATAAAGGAAAAGATATAGAAACTGTTACACTGAAGACCTGACATTGCATTGTATCCAACTGTGTTTAAAATACATGGTGATGCAGTTTGGCTCTAACAAATATTAGCTACTTAATGTATCAAATTAATTCAATAATGGAGTATTAAACATACAGGAGTTCTTTAGTTCCTGTTGTGTTTTTTTAAACAGTTCACTCTTGTTTTCTGAAGAGATTCTTTGTATCTACATGAGTTACAAGTGCTTCTCTTTCTCAAGCACCTTCCTGATGCCCAGAAAGGCTTTCTATTTCAAATACATAATTACAGTTTTAAGCCTTTGGCTATCATTTCTTAATACCTCCCTTGGCTTTCAATCTAAAAGTGTTAAAGTGCCTCCATTGATTTGTATTTCCCCATCTCATAGAAAGTGTCTGAATACCTTTTACTGCCTACAACACCATGCCACTTCCCAACCAGCAATGACATATGTGATTTTAATCTTTACACATCCATTTCAGATCTTCCTCCAAGTGATTCAATTACAATCCCCCCCCCCCCAAAAAAAATTCACTAACATATTCTTGAAGCCTTATCTAGTTACCAATTTTTTGCCAAAATTTTAATTAATCTTCTACCATATTTCTTGTACAAAGTTAGGGACAATAAAAAGGTAACATGATGAAGCAGCCTGCTACCCTCCAGATATTTTAGAAAATAACTCCTGTAAGTTACCTCAACTGGTGATACTGCTAAGCTATTTAACCTCAGCAGACTGAAAGCCAAAACCAATGTCACAACATCTGTTATACAACTCCAATATGCTGATGATAATGTGGTCTGTGCTCATTCAGAAGGTTTACATGCCACTCTAAACACCTTTGCAGAAGCATACGAGAAGCTCAGCCTCTCATTGAACATCAAGAAATCCAAGGTGCTCTTCCAGCAGGCACCAGCCAATTCCTCTGCTCTGCCAGAAAAACAGCTTAATGGTATAACATTAGAAAATGTTGACCATTTCTGCTACTTAGGCAGCCACCTTCCACAAAAGTCAACAATATCGCCTGAGCTCTGCAAATACAGCATTTTTCCGAATGAAGCAGAGAGTGTTTGAGAATCGGGACATTTGTAGGGCTATCAAGATGCTATTGTTCTCCCAACCCTGATATATGTCTGCAAAATGTGGACCATTTACAGACATCACACTCAACTTCTGGAACGATTCTATCAGCGTTGCCTCTGAAAAATCCTGCAAATCTTTTGGGAAGATAGGCAGACAAACATTAGCATGCTGGAAGAAGCAAAGGTCACCAACACTGAAATGATGATCCTCTGCCATCAACTCCGCTATATTGGTCATGTTGTCCAAATGCCGGATCACCATCTCCCAAAGCAGTTACTCTATTCCCAACTAAAGAACAGAAAATGGAAGGTTGGTGGACAGGAAAAGAGATTTAAAAACAGGATTAATCCAGCCTTAAAAATGGTCGTATAGACACTGAGAACTGGGAAGCCCTTGCCCTTGAGTGCTCTAACTGGAGGTCAGCTGTGACCAACAGTGCTGTGGAATTCAAAGAGGTATGAATGGATGGTGAAAGGGAGAAACACGTCAAGAAGAAGGCGTGTCAAGCAAACTCTGACTGGAACCATCTTCCATCTGGAAAGTGATGTCCTCACTGTGAAAGTACATGTGGGTCAAGAACAGGGCTCCAAAGTCACCCACTGACCCACTGCCCAGACCCTACACTTGGAAGACCATCTTACTCAGACATGAATGAGCGCCGATGATGATATTGCTAAGATTGCTGCTGGTATTGATTGAGTTTTGCAGTCCAAAATATCTGGAAGATAATTTATCCCCTACTATAATGGGTCTGAAGCTTCAATTCCATACAAGTTACCTTTAGGTTTCATTATATTGGATCACTATGGCCTGTATTTATCTAATCTGAAGCATCATGACATACAGTGGTCCCTTGGTATTCACTGTGGTTTTGTTTCAGAATACCAACTAAATACCAAAAATACATGGATGTTCAAGTACCTCATATAAAAAGGCATACTAAAATGCCTTAAATAAAATGGCAAATTTCAGATTTACTGTTTGTAGTTTTTAAAAAATATATATTTCAAGCCATGGATGGCTAAATCCATGAGTACAGAATCCATGGATAAAGAGGCCTGACTGTAATGCTAACAGATAACATATATAATCCATTTATGCTCAAATGAATGTTTACTTTAATAAGCATCAAGGTACCTCAATGGACTGTGTTCTCCACTGATGGGTGCATCAAGGTTAAATCTCCAGAATATTACAAACAATTCAGGCAAATGAACACTTTTAGGAGAGTCTAAAAGGAAGTAATAATGACTATCCCCTCCTGCTTGGTATATAGAAGGTGCCAGACTCAACCATAGACATTTCCAAATAGAACAATGATAAGTTTCCTGAACAAAGATGCCGAGAGTCACTGGACTCAACATCTGATAGAATATAAATGGGCCAACAGTCTGACTCAAAGTTACATGTATAAAACAATCACGTTTAAAATTGGGGTGGAATGAATTTTAATAAATGTAATATTAAAGTCAAGGTAAACATATGCCATATTGCTGATTTTCACAGGCCCTCCATGACCACTACTGGAGTGGAACCAAAAGGTCACAGAATATGCATTGAAGTAACATTCCTCTTGTTTTGAACACAGTGATGGGGTTAGGTGAAAATATAATTAAGTCTGTGCCCCAATATATGTGTACTTGGGAGAAAGTATCCACTGAGCAATGAATAATCTTTTTTTTTAAATCTATGGATGAAGAACCAAGTGACAGATTAAAACTCAATCCTAGAGCTCATGGCATTTCCAAAGGTGTTTTAGAAGGCTAGAAAGGCTCCTGCCAAATGGGCCAACTCCATATGGCAGTTTTTTTGTTTCCCTCTGAAAGCCTGTTTTGTACGAGTAGCAATTTGATTACCTTCACATAATTAGCAACAACAAAAACACGTGAATCACTTGAAATAAATAGAGTCTCAAGCTGTCTTCAGTTTTGGTATGTTTTGCAGACAAAAATCTTAATATATAAAGCCAATTAGTGAGATATTTCAAGACACATTTATAAGGCCATTCCATAATTATTTGTGGAAAAATAGAAATGGGTCAAGCAAGACAGCTCCCTTTAAAGAGATGTTTTAATGAATCTTATTTCTGACAGGTCTGAACATCTTCCCTTTTTATCCCAAAAGGAAGACACAGATTACTCCTTGAGATTTTAGATTTCCTGCTTATGCTTCTATAATGAGCTTTTGAGAATTGTCTTTCTACAGACACAAAATATGGCCTTGAATGGATAGACTGGGGCAAGAGGTTTTTTGGTGAAAGTTCATCAGAGCTGGAGCAACACAGTTATATATAGCAGCAGCAAACAGACTCCAGTATGTCATTTGAAAATGAACACATGTCTTGAAAGGATTGAAATAATATATAAAAGGAGTCTTTTCTTAATAGAGATCCAGAAAAAGCACACAGAACACATTCTACAGAAGCCATTTTAATTAACTTAAGTAAAGTGAAAAAATATTGTTTTAAATAAAAAATGAAATAAAACTAATTTTACACAAAGGATTAAAGCAGGGGACCTTTTCGCCTGCTAAAAACTATAGCTTATCAACAACTTTCATGCAATGATTTCACAAGAGGAACAAAAAGAAAGCTTAAAATGACCTTTGGTACTAAAATAACATTTATTGCCACACATGTGGGATGACATTACATTGTGGGAGGACATTACTAATGAGAGTACTAATGAGAGAACAGTCAAGCCTCAATAAAACATTTATAGCATTCCCACATTAAAACATAGATTGTTCGTTTTCATTGTTACCATTTTTCCTTTTCAGTCCTGCTTTTATGTTCCCAGTGTTGCAACCATTTTGTGTCTTTCTCTCTCTCTCCTGCAACTCTCAACTCATTCCTTTTTCCCAGCTTTCTAAGACACAGCTTCCTTCTTTTTAATATCAGCACTGATTGAGCTGTGTAAACTTTAATGTCAATTTTATCATTTTTTTAAAAAGAAGCCTAGTTCCCAAATATTTCTCTGTTGAAGCTAGGCTTACTTATTTTCTTCAAACACTCTCACATGAAAAGATGGATTAAAATTATTGGGCATTTTAATGACTCTGTTGCTGGCTTATTTTGCTTATTCATGGATGCATCTGAATCAGATTTCTGGACATAAACCAAAAAGCTGCCCTTGTTTACTAGGGCCAATTTCTGTTGGCATTAAGAACAGTTCTACCATGGGGAGAGCACCATGGGATGGAGGATCATAAACATGCAAGCTGCTGAATTAGTATGTCCACAGCAATGAATAATTCATATTAAACTGCTATGCAGATTCAGGATTGATTATTTCCACCCAGAGAAAGACTGCTTCTCCATCCCAAGATATGCAATGGAAAGACAGAGTGTACATGCATAGTTACAAGTTCCCAAAGAACTGCCAGTCTCTTTAAGGTGTTCTTTTCTGGTCCAAGAGCATGTTGCGAGCCACCAGTTTTCAAGACTCAGTCTGTTTGGCACCAGGATACTGCCTGAACAGACAGCTCCCTGAATAACATGGGCTAACTCTGCCAAGAGGAGACTGAGGAAAGAGCCATTGTTCATTGCTATAGCACATGCTTTGCATATTTCAGAAGCCAGATTTATTCTCTGGCATCTAAAAATCTCAGATAGCAAGGCCTCTGCAGCTGACAGCCAGTCTATACTGTGTGAGAATGACTAATAAGACCACGTAAGACACTGTTCCAAACATCAGTATTTATTACAGGACTTGACTATTCTAGGGTTGGAAACCATTCAAAAAACAGATGTTTTTGGACTGCAAGTCCTAGCAGTTCTAAAATGTATAGCTAATACTGAGGAATGCCAAGAATTGCAGTCCAAAAACATCTGGAAGGCTACATGATTCCTATGGATTACTCAATCTCCAATGTGAAGCCCTTTGAATGGAAGTCACAGTTTACAAGAAGAGAGCTGATGGAAGTGAGGAAAGCTGGTTATAAACTGCTATATGAAGAGGAAAACTAATTGAAAAAGAAGGGCACAAGGATGAGTATAAGGATGGCAGTGACTTGATCTGGGTTGTTCTATATGGCCATGTTCTAGAAGCATTCTCTCCTGATGTTTTGTCTGCATCTATGGCAGGCATCCTCAGAGGTTGCCTGCCATAAATGCAGGTGAAACATCAGGAGAGATGCCTGTCATAGATGCAGGTGAAACATCAGGAGAAAATGCTTCTAGAATATGGCCATATAGCCCAAAAAACCTACAATAACCCAGTGATTCTGGCCATGAAAGCCTTCGATAATACAATGACTTGATCTATTTGAACTAATATACTTGAACATCTAGACCAAAATCCAAGTGTTAGCTGCCATTAGAGTAGACCTATTGAATCAATGGAATTTACATAAATGTAGATTATCAAGTTTCCATTGCTTTAATGGGTTTCTTCTAGTTAAAACTAATAACTGGATCTAGGCCATGCATAATAGACTGAAACAGGTCTGCAAAGCCTATATCATGGTTTGATATAGGTCTGCAAAGCCTAGTTAAAGGAAATCACAGCCTATTACCTATCACAGCAGCAGTTCCAGTACAGAGGTAAAGGGAAGGAAGAAAATACCTTTATAATGGAAGATGAAGGCCATGAGTCCCTGAGATGGCATGCAATGTGCATCCCATCTCAAGGATGCACATTGCCCAATCTAGCTCTGTAACATCCCCCAGAAATCCTCAGCTGTACATTTAATTAAGACACGTGGTAGCTCCCTTGATAGCTATTAAAAAACAACAACTGTGTGTAGCAATGTCACACCAATGACGGGAATAAACAAACTGTTCAAAGATCAAGAAGTGGGAAGACACATGCCCTATTCATTTGTAAGCTACAAAATAAATCTGTTCTGTATTTGGATTTTACTACTATGTGCTTTAAAAATCTATGCAGGTCAAATATCATAAGGCCAAATGTCATACGTGATAAATAAAGTCTTTTCAAGTCATGAAGAGCAGCTATTAGATTTTTAAAAAGCAATCCAAGAAGGAATAGTAATCTCCTCCAGTTCTACTTTTGTGATACTTTCTGGCCAGCAGCACATAATCTCTTGTCTTTAAAGCCTAAATATCAATTCTTCAGGAGTTAAACTATCAATACATTAATGGCATTAGGGCAATTACCCAATGGTTAGGGAGGTATTAAATGCAGCCTCCACTTATATATTTTAAAATTTTCATTCTGCAATTTTTTTCATTAAAATGGCAAACTTCTTCTGAGAAGATGTATGAGTTCTGTACTTTAATTTGACCCCTCGTGCTTAATTCTATATGCCCTAAAGCATTAGCCACATGCTGAGCTGGAGATTGCTGCTGCAATATATAGCCAATGGCCATGGCAGAGATGTTTGCATAATTCAGATGTCTTGCTTACTGCCCCTGATTCACTTCTCCGAGCCATATGGAGAATTTTATTAAACAGCCCACAAGAATGATAGCCAATTCCGTTTGGGGAGAAAATTATTTTATTACCACCTGATATGACAGCCCATGCTTAAGCATGATAACGGAAGTCCGTCCATGAAAGCAAACCATGGGGAACCTTAGAGACTATCTCTATTCATCTTCCTTCCCCAAAAACACATCTCTAATCAAAAGAACAAGTCAAATACATTGGAATAAGGATGCTGAGAATTTCAAGAAACCATATTAATAGTTCTCAACCAATATGAAAACATTTGAAATAAAGTGTAAATCAAAGGTTTATGGTGCATAATAAATTTATGAAATGCATACTGTTTGTCATTAGGTGAAAACCCTATCTGCCTGATATGTTCCTCCCTTCTGTTTTTTTTTAAAATCCATATTCCTTCTCAGCACTTTGACCTTGCTATGACCTCTGGAAAACTGAGTGACTCTTCTCCTGATGACATCTGTGGAGCTTTGCCATTTCAAGCAAAGTTCCACATTGATTGGCTGCCATACCACCCCTTACTCTTGTTTCAAATCCCCCACAGCTGGAGAAGAAGTCTACCCTAAGATTAGCACTTACGTTCCTTTAAACGGTTAATGCTTTGCCCAAGTTTTCAGGAGAAGAGCAAAGCAAAATTTTTGTAATGAAAAATACTGGCATAAGAATCTCAGTTAAATTTCAGACAGAATAATATAACTAATAATTCAAACATTGCTCAGCAAAAAACCCAGGATTTACCTATGTGCAGCGAAGTATCTGCTTTATTAAATTATGAAAATATGATCATCTGAAACAACAGTGTATTTACACTGCATATTTACTGCAGTTTGCTCACACTAATATTCATAATTCATGGAATCATGGCATCTCTACTTTGGAAACAGGCCAAGCCTCTCTTAGTGGTCCCCTCAATCAATATCATGAGGGCTCCTCATCAGAGAATACTCAGGACGTCATGAAACTACAAATCTCAAGATCTCATAAGATAAAACTAAACTGGTAGCAAAGTCTTATAACTGTGTGGTGTATAGATTTCCTAATTTGGCATATTTCTTTCCCCTTCTTCTTTCAATATTGCTGAAGCAGTAAATTGTACGTTGTAGACGTATACGGTAGGAGACAAGTTGAGTGGGAAGGGGCCCTGATTTTCTCAGAATGCTTGGTCAATGTAATTTATTTAATTTACTTAAGATATTTCTAAATTGATTCACAACCCACAGGGGCTCCTGAAATGGTAAAAAATAAGAACAAATAAAAACAATTAAAGTGTTAGAAATATACAAACACTTTAAAAACAGATTACAAAAATCTCTAAAAAATTAAAAGACTAGATATAAAATACATTTTTTAAAAAAGTTCAAGCAGAACAATCTCAAACATTAAATACCAAGCAGATCAATACTGTTTTGGCTGCCTGTCAGAAAATTAAAAAAAAAAATGGAGCCAGCTTAGTTTCCTTGGATTGCGAGTTTTATAGAAGGGATGCTGCTTCAGAGAAAGTCCTGCCTAACTTCATGAGATATTAGAACATGCAACCTGAGAAATTACTCTAGAAATGTACCTCTTGCAATGCATCAGAAGATACTGAAATTTGGCCTGAAACTGCACACAGACTCAGCAATATCACTATTTGTTGTTTATTCATTGAGTCACTTCTGACTCTTCATGACCTCATGGTCCAGATCATGCCAGAGCTCCTTGTCACCATGATATCACCATAGTATTACCAAAACTCTTGAAGTACAGAAGCAGGTTTCAAACCCAACAGACCACCAGTTAATGCTAAACAGTAGCCATAATAGTAGTAGAAAGCAATAAAAATGTAAGGTTGAATCATTCTTTACATTCCATAGAAATAAATGTTCATCACCATTGCCCCCGGTGGTATAATGGGTTAAACCCTTGTGCCGGCAGGACTGAAGACTGACAGGTCAGGGGTTCGAATCTGGGGAGAGCGTGGATGAGCTCCTTCTGTCAGCTTCAGCTCCCCATGCAGGGACATGAGAGAAGCCTCCCACAAGGATGGTAAAACATCAAAAAACATCCAGGTGTCTCCTGGGAAACATCCTTGCAGACAGCCAATTCTTTTACACCAGAAGTGACTTGCAGTTTCTCAAGTCACTCCTGACATGAAAATAAAAACCCATGGCAATAAACAAATAAGAGTCATTAATAATTAAACAGAAGGAAAGTTCCTAAAAATGGTTTTCATCTAGATTTCTTCAATATAAAGTAGGGAAGAATTCTGTGGCACATGGATTATATAAATAGGTAAAATGTTAGTCTTTATAATGCAATAAAACCCTTTATTTCTGTAATAGATTAACATAGCTACCTGCTATCTTTTCCTTAATCCTTTAGCATATTCTAAAATAGCGGTTTTCTATGAGACCTACAAAAATGCCTTCACTGCTATTCTACAGAGGTGGTTAATGGCGGCACATTGTAGCTTGGTCAAGAACTAATATGATACATAGCTAAACGAGCCAATTTTTAAGATTTACTCAACATAAAAATCAATACACAAGTCATTTGTTAATTCTATAGTCCCTACAAGACGATATAACTACTCCCACTTTGCTTCTCTTGTTTCTTGTTTAGTTATTGCTCTGGAAAACTATTTTAGCTATAATTGTGTAGAACTTGCAAAAAAGTATAAAGCTAAAACACCTTACATCTTAAGAGCGTGTCCACATGCATATCCTCCTGGTTTCCACTGCCTACCAGTAAGAAGGAAACCCCACTGAATTCCACGGGACGTGAATCTCATTTGCCTCTCTATTTCATGAATGTTATCACTGCAAGTTTTCTGAAATAATATTCAAAATGTGGTAAATGTCAAAACACGCCTTTGTTCGAAGATTTCAGTTTCTGAGTAGCAACCATTGCACAATTGCCACTTATTCTGGGCAGAAAATTATTTGATCACACTGAGGGCAATACACATGATCTCCAACGCTATTACTGCCCCATCTCAATCATACTTAATGAGACCATGCCCTGCGGTAGATTTGTCCAATATCCTTTCACATTTCTTTCAAGAAACAATGAAGGCAAGCCTTTACTTCTTCCTGTCTTTATGCATCCTTATTGAGATAGAAGGTTTGGCACTAGAGGAATAATATAATTTATGACTTCCTGGAATGGACAAAACTTGAAGAACCTCTTTTAGCATATTTCTAAAAGAATTACTACTATATCATGGAGTTATTTTGCATCTGTTTATTTCATTTTCTGTTATTTTATGTATTTTATTTTGATGTTATTATCTGATGTTTGTATTTTATTTTATTTTGTTGTACTGTAATTCTGGGCTTGGTCTCATGTTTTTGAATTGCTAGGTTGGCAGAAGCTGAGGCTAACAGCGGGAGCTCATGCTGCTCCTCAGATTTGAACCTGCAACCTTTTGTCTAGCAAGTTCAGCAGCTCAGCGGTTTAACCCACTGCACCATCAGGGCCTCCTTATGATTCTACTAAAACCTCTCAAATCTCAGAGGACTAATGCCACAGAAGACTCACACAGAAAATAAACTCTGAGTGCATCTGCAGAATAGAACTAATGCAGTTTGACACACTATAACAGATATGGCTCAATGTTATGGAATCCTGGGAATTGTAGTTTGGTCAGCCACCAGCACTCTTTAGTAGAGAAAATGAAACTTTGTTAAACTACACCTCCCATGATGTTGGACTTACTCAGGAGTATAGTTCTTGGAAGACAGATTGATTTGTGAGTAAAATTGGGTAAAACTGAATAAAATGTGAGCAAAATTGAACTATGTTGGGGAAGACAGGAAGGCAGGGTCAAGGTGGAGTGGAGCTAAGCAGCCGCAGGAGAAAGATGTTCAAAATCCCACATACGTTTTGAAATAATCAGGTGGAATGTCTGGCTGTCAGCACCTAGCCTTTTTCTTTTTTTAAAAAAGAGCATGCATCAACACCTCTCCATGTGTGCATGTACCTGCTCTTGACAAGTCACTCACATGATTTATGCAAAAGTAATTGAGGTTAAATTACTTGCCACCTATAAATCTTTACATCTGATTCCAACTTTGCAACCTAGAAGTGACTGAAGCAAACAAAGCCATATGTCACTTAACAACACTTTGCCAGCTGGGCCTAATTAGGGTCATTTTTATATTCATGAGAAATTTTGGTCCACTATCCCTGGGTCTTTCATCTTGGATGAATGCCCTGCCATTCTTTATGACATCAGCAACCTATCGACTAGCAACATGGTCTGCTTTTAAAGGGAGAGAGTGTGTGCTACATTTAATGTATCCTTCTTGTTCTTTCAAAGCAAAAGAAAGTGACATGTTACATATCTGACCTTTTAAAAACTAAATGTCCTGGTCAGACACAATGCGAGACCATATATGAATGAACTTAAGCTTAAGGATTATGCATACATCCACAATGGAAGAGCGGCTTAGGGTATGTTTAGCCTTGAGAAGAGAAGGTTAACAGAGGATATGATAACCATATTTAAATATTTGAAAGTATGTCATACTGAAGAGAGAACAAGCTTGAATGTATTTTAATCATGTTGTTGTGTTAGTAATTTTAATTGAATTCATTTTAATTGTATTTTGTATGTTTTGAGGTACAATCTAGGTGCCATTTGTAAGCCGCCTTGAGTCCTGCTCGGGGTAGAGAAAAAGTGGGATATAAATAAGGTAAATAAATGGGATATAAATAAGATAAATAACTAAGTAAATGCTGCTCCAGAGATTAAGACACAGAGTGGTTTCGAACTTCAGGAAAAAAGATTCTACTTAAGAAGTTCCTGACAGTAAGAGCTGCTTGAGAATGGAATTTGTGGTCTGGAGTTTTCTGAACAGAGGCTGGATGGCTATCTGTTGGGGGTGCTTTGATTGTCTATTCCTGCATGCGAGGGAGTTTGACGGATCGCCCTTGTGGTCTCTTCCAAGTCTATGGCTATACGATTCTACCCTCAACCCTTTTATGCATGACAGAAGGTAGCATCTCTCTTCCACTGTCAATAAAGCACAGCACACCATTACATGTCAGCTTAGGAAACTGTAGTTTTTTGATGCCACTGCTGTTGTGTGCCTTCAAGTAATTTCTCACCTATTCTAGTTAAGATTTAACCCAGTTCCTTTGAACTAACCATATCTAAAACATGTTCCCTTAGCTGAGAAATAAGGGGAAAGTATAGTGGATATAAGATGCATAGAACGGTGGATAATAAAGGACAAAGATCATGTGAACAGAGGTTTACTGTTGTTTGTTCATCTAAAGCAAAATCCAGAAAATGTTAGTGGCAAGCAGGGCGGGAAAGCAACACACTTTGAACTGTTACTTCTAGCAGCTGAGAACAGGAAAGGAAGACTCCATTATCTCCCATCTCTGATCAGAGATAACAGGGGGAATGCTCATTATCATCACCGTTGAGCGCTCTAAGGCTCTAAGAGCATCGGATACCCTTTCTGAGAAAGGGGAGGGCAAAAGAAACTAGATTCTCTGAAGGCTAATCTTGAGCAGATTGATCTAATATTTGTCTCAATCATGTCTGAGAAAAAAAAAGCATAATACTGCATCTCATTAATGAACAACTACATTTGACCAATTTTTATTCATGCTAAATTTATATTTCACTTCCATCTAGTAAACACAAATGGCAGGTCTACTGTTTTAACCCATTTGTATAATCTGCGGGACAGGGTGAAATCCCATCATTATCCCCAGCTTCTGCCAACCTAGCAGTTCAAAACATTCAAATATGAGTAGATCAATAAGTATCACTTCAGAGGGAAGGTAACGGCGCTCCATGAAGTCGTGCTGGCCACATGACCTAGGAGGTGTCTACGGACAACACCGGCTCTTTGGTTTAGCAATGGAGATGAGCACCAACCCCCAGAGTCAGACACGATTACTTAATTTCAAGGGGAAACCTTTATTATAATCCTCTAATCTGAATATTTATCACTTTAAAATCCACTTTATGAACCACTATGCCTCTCAAAGTTCACACTCCTGAAACACACTTTTAACTATTTTGTGAAATCATAAAGCTTTGCCTTTTGTTGCTTGGCAAATATTTCTTCATGTTTATTTTTAACTGGCCGTAATACCTAGATTTGGCTGTCTCAGTGAAGCCCCTAGTGGAGGCCTGCACTTATCACAGACAACACTATAAAACAGAGGCAATAATTAACAAAATATCAAGGGCATTAGAGGGGAAAAGATAGAAAGTGGCTTTTCCTCCCAAATTAATCCAGTAGAAAGCTTTTCCTCACATTATACTTTTCTGGATCCAATATGATTGCCAATCTCTCCCCTCATACAAACCACCAAAATTTTCATTTCATGGGAAAAGAGTAAGCCCCTATCAACACACCTGACATTCCAACTCAAAACAAACATCTTTCTTTAAAAGAAATGCCTGAAGGAAGAATTGAAAATAGGACCATACCATTCATCAGCAGTAGATGGTTTCATAATGAGAGAGGAAGGAAACCCAGAGGTTAACTGGAAGACTGTCCAAAAATAGTCTCCCTTCTTAAAAGAGTACCTAAAGGTAAAGGTTTCCCCTTGACATTAAGCCTAGTTGACTCTGGGGGGTGGTGCTCATCTCTATTTCTAAGCTGAAGAGCCCCACCATTGTCTGTAGACACCTCCATGGTCATGTGGCCATCATGACTGCATGGAGCTCCGTTACCTTCCTGCTGAAGCGGTACCAATTGGTCTACCCACATTTACATGTTTTTGAACTGCTCGATTGGCAGAAGCTGGGGCTAACACTGGGAGCTCACCCCACTCCCCAAATTCGAACCACCAACCTTTCAGTCAGCAAGTTCAGCAGTTTAACTCGCTGTGCCCCTTCAAAGAGTATTTGTTATTTATTTATCTGGAAAAATCAAGTAATATAAAGTAATATAAAATAACAGCACATGAATGAGCAAGGGGTAGGTTAATAAAACATGATCAGATCCGTGTTTATATTTCTACAGTGTACAGTTAACAAAGTAGCATGTCTGTCAGTAAGAAATCTTCATGGAAATACTTATGCACAATCCAGCAATCAGGATGAGAGTACATTTTCAAAACAAGAGACACCAACAGTAAAACAAAAACAGAAATATGCTATACAGCAGCCATTACTCTGGATTAGGCACCCAATGTTACAAGCACAATTTTGCTTACAGTTACGATTTTGTCTAAATCCCCAAGCCTGTGACCTGCAACTACTTCCCCAAATTAAGCTCTGTAAGAAGTTTAGCCGAGGAAGGTCTATCCGCCCATAAATCTGCACTTGACCCTTGTCCCTGTCGTCCTTCATCGTTTACACACCACGTCACCCCTGTCCAAAACCCACTCCTGGGACCTCTGCAATTGAAGCACAAAGCAGCAGCTGTTTGGCAACAGTTCTAACCCTAAACAGCACATGCAATGAGATTTCATTTCACTAAACACACAGACCTCCTCCAGTGCAGAGTGAAACAATGGCCTCTCTTTTATTGGGGGACACACACAGATATTAGGGGCAAAATGGACTTGATGACAAATGCTTATGTTAAAACTCAAACAAATCTAAAAGACAGATAATAAATAGATGCTGGAATATGCTTGCATATTGCAGATAGATATAGAGCAGGCATGGGCAAACGTGGGACCTCCAAGTGTTTTGGACTTCAACTCCCACAATTCCTAACAGTCTCAGGCCCCTTCCTTTTCCCCCTCAGCCGCATAAGCAGCTGAAGGGGGAAAGGAAGGGGCCTGAGACTGTTAGGAATTTTGGGAGTTGAAGTCCAAACACCCAGAGGGTCCGTTTGCCCAGGCTTGAAATAGAGAGATTGAAAGAATTAATGGGATTGCCATAAACTAATAGGTAACTTGAAGGCTCACCTTGAGGTATGATGATTGGGAGCAAGATAGGATAAAAATAAAGAAAATAAATATAATCTTGACTGTTCAAGGCTTGTTCTCCTGCCTTCCTCCTCCGCCTCCAAGGCTGCACAGTTCTTCGTGTTTCCTCTTTATTTTCTCTGATATTTCCTCACAACAATGGTTAGAATGAATCCACTTTAATTTTGGTTTCTGTCTCCTGCAGAATTTTGGGGTTTGTATTTATTTCAGGGATTTATATCCCATTCTCCTCATCTCCAAAAAGGGACTCAGGACTGCTTATAACAGGCAGCCATTAGATGCCAAAAAAACAAACAAAAACAAAACAAAAAACCCCCATTAAAACACAGTTACAATTAACACAATTAAAATAATTATAAACAATAAATTGAAAACAGTTTGCAGTTTAGTGAAGCTATTAAAGGCTCCTCTGTAAACTACAAATGCCAGAATTCTGCAGGAGGCAGCAACCAGATTTAAAGTGGATTCAATCTCTATTGCAGGCCCTCCAGCTGTTTGGGCCTTCAACTCCCAGAATTCCTGACAATTGAACAAGCTCGTTAGGGCTTCTGGCAGTTAGAGGCCCAAACAGCTGGAAGGCCACAGTTTGAGGATACCTGCTCTAGTGAGATGAGGTTGGCAGAAGGAGAGAATGATGCTTGCAAGGCTCAGCAACACACACAGATGTTACAGGGCTGCAACAGAAAGTGGATGCTGTGCAAGACCCCTATGGCATAAGTACAAGTTGAATATCCTTTATCTGACCAGAAATGTTTGGGAGTTTGGAATATTTGTATTTGCACATCATACATGAGATATCTAGGAGATGGGAACCAATCTAACAATGCAATTCATTGATGTGACGTTGAAGGCTTTCATGGCTGGAATCACTGGGTTACTGTGAGTTTTCCGGGCTGTGTGGCCATGTTCCAGAAGCATTCTCTCCTGACATTTATTCTTCCCACCCTGGACATTATTCCACAGATATATAAACCCCACTTGCCTAGTTTCCAACAAACCTCACAACCTCTGAGGATGCCTGCCATGGATGTGAGCAAAACACCAGGAGAGAATGCTTCTGAAACATGGCCATACAGCCTGGAAAACTCACAGCAACCCTGGGTGCTTCCACACAGCCCTATATCTCAGAATATCAAGGCAGAAAATCCCACAATATCTGCTTTGAGCTGGGTTATCTGAGCCTACACTCAGATAATGTGGAATGTGGTCATTCCACAGATATATAAACCACTTTTCCTAGTTCCAATAGACCTCACTACCTCTGAGGACGCTTGCCATAGATGCAGGCGAAACGTCAGGAGAGAATGCCTCTAGACCATGGCCATATAGTCCGAAAAAACCTACAACAACCCAGTGATTCCGGCCATGGAAGCCTTCGACAATACAATGTGGGATTTTCTGCCTTGATATTCTGGGATATAGGGCTGTGTGGAAAGGACCCCTGTCTTGCCAAGTTTTTTGCCTCTAGCAATTGTGCCAACTTCAGGGCCAACCCTGGAAAGCGGTTTGTACCCTTCATAGCGCAATGCTCCCCTTCACAGGGCTGAAGCATCCCTGGGAAGCCTCCATCCCTGCCTCCTCCTCCTCCTCCTCCTCCTCCTCCTCCTCCTCCTCCTCTGTGCAGCCAAACCTATCAGCTGGGAAAATGGATGCTAGACACACACCGCGCTGCCTTGGAGCTTCATCATGGGGACAAACTGGAGAGCAGATAAACCTTAGAGGACCCATCAGCTGGCAAAATGGATGCTAGGCACACACAGCCGTCTGGGAGCCTCATCATGGGGACAACCTGGAGAGCACATAAGCCTTAGAGAGAGAGACCCCACCTTCTGTCCTTTCCCCTCTTCATCCTGGGTGATTGTGCAGTGATTGTACAGGAGGGACACGGCTTCCCTTCTCACTCTGGGTCTGGTAGGATTCCCTCTCTCCTTAAAAAATATGGAGTGGATGTTTTCCCTGTGTATCTCCCCCTCCCACACACAAATATTCCTGACTAAGCATCCTCGGGGAGAGGCAGAGGAGGCAGAGATGGAGGCGAGGCCAGGGGCAGGAGGAGGAGGAGGCGGCGGCGGCGGAGGAGGAGCGCACCTGAGGGCCAGCACCTGAGCGGCTCTCCTCCCGAGGCCTGGAGCAACCTGCTGTCCGAGGCCTCGCCTCCCTTCCAGGTCCAGCCCCGCCTCAGTCCCAGAGGAGGCCACCAAGCCCCCGCTTCCCTCCCCCTTCCGCTCTCCTCTCCTCCTCCCTCCAAAGGCAGGCGACAGGGCCAAGGAAGGAAGGAAGGAAGGAGGGGGCACCCTGCTGCTCCTGCTTGGCCACCAAACCCCGCTTCCCAGCCCAGAGCGCGCTTCCCTTCCCCTTTTTACCTCAGTCCCCCCTTTTTTGGCGCCCGGCGTTGCTTTAGCTGCGCTTCATGGAAACCAACAGCAATGGACCAGCCGCTTCTTCTTCCTCTTCCTCCCCTTTTGCAGCTCTCTCGCCTTCTGTATCCCTGTCAGGCTCTCCAAGGGATATAAGGCGCTATGTCTTTGCCCTGCCCTTAATCCCGCGCTTGACGTCTAGCGCCTGGGTAGACCTGGGCTGACTGACTGACTGTCTCTCTCTCTCTCTCTCAAAGGAGGAGGAGGATGTGGAGGAGGGGGGGTCGGGGGGATGGGGCGGGGCCCTCGAGAGACCCCGCCCCCAATTGGAGCGGCGAAAGCGCATGCCCGCCAGGCAGCCACTGGCAGAGAGACGGGTCTGGCACGCGCCACCGACTCCGGCGCGCGGCGGCGCAAACAGCAAGCCATCTCCTCCTCCTCCTCCTCTTCCTCTTCTTCCCCAGGCGCAGATGGGATTGGAGTGCAAAGGGCGTCCCTTCAGGATGGAGAAAAGGGAGCCAGTCGCAAGGATTTCTGTCCCAGGGTTAAGGGCTGCATGGTATTGAAATCCACAAAAAGCATATGGACAATTTCAACAGAAAGGAGGGAACCATGAAAAGGAACAAAATCTGGCTACCAGCATTTTAAAAAAACTCTAAAAAATTGGACAGTAAATAAAGAACAACACTCTGAAAACGGAAATTCCAGACATGAAACAATCAGAGCCAGCTAACACCTCCCAACAAAGGATTCCACCAGACAGGAAGCAGCCAGGCCTTGAGGCCTCAAGGCTTTGAAATACTGTTGTTCATTCATTCAGTCGCTTCCAACTCTTCATGACCTCAAGGACCATCCCACGCCAGAGCTCCTTTCGGCCGTCATCACCCCCAGCTCCTTCTAGGAAAAGCCAGTCAATTCAAGGATACCATCCATCCATCTTGCCCTTGGTTGGCCCCTCTTCCTTTTTCCTTCCATTTTCCCCAGCATAATTGTTTTCTCAAAGCTTCCCTGTCTTCTCATTATGTGGCCAAAATACTTCTTCTTTGCCTCTAATATCCTTCCCTCCAATGAGCAGTCGGGGTTTATTTCCTGAAGTATGGACTGGTTGGATCTTCTCGCAGTCCAAGGCTTCTGGAATTTGAAATGCTAATCAAGGTGTATTATAGAAGGTTTTCATGGCCAGAATCACTGGATTGTCATGAATTTTCCAGGTAGTATCATCATATTCCAGAAGCATTCTATCCTGATGTTTCACCTGAGTCTGTGGAAGGCAACCCCAGAGGTTGTGAGGTGTTTTGGAAACTAGGCAAGTGAGGTTTATATATTTGTGGAATAATGTCCAGGTTGGGAGAAAGAACTCTTTGTCTGCTTGGGGCAAGTGTGAATGTTGCAGTTGGCCACCTTGATTAGCATTTAATGGCCTAGCAGTTTCAAGGTCTGGCTTCTTACTGATGAAGAAACACAACCTACAAACTATCTACAGACACACTAAGAAAATCTTACAAAATGCTACAGCAAAGGACAAAAGGGATCCTCTCACCTCTGCAGGAGTCTCTCACCATGCAGCTGTGGACAAGTCTACATAGGGACCACCAAACGCAGCGATATCCAAACACAAATCAAGGAACATGAAAGGCACTGCAGACTGATTCAGCCAGAGAAGTCAGCCATAGCAGAGCACAGAAATGCATGACTGCATGCAGCACCATTACCTTTCCAGAGAAGCAGTACCTATTGATCTACTTACATTTGCATGTTTTGAAACTGTTAGGTTGGCAGACGCTGGGCCTACTTACATGTGCATGTTTTTGAACTGCTAGGTTGGCAGAAGCTGAGTTCACCCAGCTCCTCAGATTCGAACCACCGATCAGCAAGTTCAGCAGCCCAGCAGTTTATCCCACTGCACCACCAGGGAGCCCATCTCTCTCTCTCTCTTTAAATATGTGCCTGTTCCGACTTCCAAATTCAACCTACAGAACCTAACTTGTTCATAACTTAGGGGCTGCCTATATACTGAATACCATATAAACCAAATATCAGGAATTGGTTATGTGCCAGTTTCCTATATTTGGAGATAATTCTATGGAAGTGTCAGTAGAGAAGACATTCTCAGCAAATTCCATAGTGTGTGGAGGTTCCTAGCTTGCTGGTTCAAGAAATCACCATAAGAAAATGTGCCTTTAAATCCGAACTTTCTGAACATTTCATGTTGGTGACACACTTTTGCCGGCAGGACTGCTGACTAAAAGGTCAGTGGTTTGAATCCTAGAAGCAGGGTGAGCTCCCATCTGTCAGCTACAGCATCGTACGCAGGGACATGAGAGAAGCCTCCCAAAGGATGGTAAAACATCCGGGCGTCCCCTGGGCGACATCCTTGCAGATGGCCAATTCTCTCACACCACAAGCGACTTGCTCAAGTTGCTCCCAACATGAAAAAAAATGAAACAAACAAATGAGCATACAGAAAACTAAAGCAGGCAAATAGTGTTCTACATTGTTGTTTGCTTGACTGTATGGAAATTTAAACCACAACTGAATTTTATCCAGGGCTTGTGCAAATGATTTGATGCAATTTCCGATTTGAGGTACTATGTTCCTGGCTGATTTCATAATCTTTTAAGGCTCTAGGCCAAGTCTGCATAGCTGAAGAGATAAGAGATTTCTTCAAGCTTTCCCAGAATTCTACTCTTTTATGAAGTCATCGAAAGAGAACAGAAAATAGATTGGGGTAAGAGTTCCAAGACACACAAAATACAGCAGTATCAGGAATGATAGATAGATTTAACTGTTCTTTCAGGAATGTATGAGTACTGCATCTGCTATGTGCATATCGGTCTGAATGTTGTTTAGTGCAGGAAATCCAAGCAGTGGTCTGCACACCTTGACTTTTAAGGGAGGGGAGTAACCGTAGGTTGCACATGTAAGGATGTGTGGTCCCATATTCTTATTATTATATTGGGCTGCAACAAATTGCCATATAAGAACTGTGACTTTGTTCAGTTTTTTAAGCATGTGGTAAGTTACAGGGTCACTGCTCAACTGAATACCTTTAATTGCTGCCCATAAAGAAAAGAAACCTAACACACACTTGAATTATGCCACAAATAATCAAATCTAGCTGTGGCCTGGGGGACTGTGACCTTAATTTAAAATCAATCAAAAAGCCTTCCGTTGACGGCAGCTGGTTGCCCTGTTCACATGTCTAACAGTGATGTTCTCACAATTTCATTAAAAAGTTCGGTGGGAAGCTTGTATGTCAATATACTGTACATCTCTAGGGTGAAGTAAGATATGGTCTCCTTTTTTTGGCTATGTGGTGAAGAGTCGTATTACTGCCACAGTGAGTATTACTACTTCCAAACCACTGGTACATAGTAATCTATTAGAGCTTGGAAATAACTGGTGACAGATAACTTTACCTATAATGGTAGTTTTTTAAAATAAAAAAGCAATTGTATATTTTTGTCTCTTTGTGTTTTGTATTGTATTGTATTGTACAGGGTTCCAAGAAAATAATGGGTAGCCCAATGTGTATGTGTTATTGTATTTAATTAGTTTATTTACACTCCACATTGTTCTCAAAAGGTGTCTTCCAAAATATATTATCACTATTCTGGTTTTATTCCAAAGATGAGCAACGATTATTTGGTGTTTTTAAAAAACTAAGTCAGTTTGAAGGATTTGAAGCTATTTTTCTATTTTATCTATTGATGTTCTGACTTCATTTATGACCTGTGGTGACCCTACAGTAAACTTATCACAGGGGTTTTGGGGGCAAGATTTGTTCAGAAGAGGTTTGGCTTCTTCTGAGGCTGAGAGAGCATGACTTGCGCAAGATCACTGGTGGCACAATTGGCAGGACTGCTTACCGAAAGGTCAGTGGTTCAAATCCAGGGAGTGGGGTGAGCTCCCATCTGTCAGCTCCAGCATCTCATGCGGGGACATGAGAGAAGCCTCCCACAGGATGGAAAAACATCCAGGCATCCCCTGGACAAAATTCTTGCAGATTGCCAATTCTCTCACACCAGAAGTGACTTGTACTTTCTCAAGTTGCTCCTGACACACACACACAAACCCCATTAGGTTTCATAGACTGAGCGGGGGGTTTGATCTTTGGTGTCCAGAGTCATAGCCCAAAGCTCAGACCACCACACCAAGCTGGCAGCTTCTATACTCAAAATTCCTAGGTAAACTAATAAATACTTAAGGATAAAGTATTTAGTTTACCTAGGAATTTTGAGTATTTGAATTACACTAATTGTAGATTAGATTTTCCAGAATCACATAAACTAATCTCTCTTACTACAAGTTACACTCATTATGGTAGGAATGCATTATGAAAATCAAATAACTTTATCCTTTTGTTGGCTAAACATATGCAAAGTTAGCCACATGTTTCTAAAAACAACCCATGACAGAGAAAGCAGTCCCATCTATTAGGGCTGGGCGGTTTCGTTTCGTTAATTCGTAATTCGTTAAAAATTCGTTATTTTTTTTGTTAACAAAGCGATAACTAACCATTCTGGAGCAGCTTAAAAACGAAACGAATTTTTCAATTCGTTTCGTAAATGCTTCGTATTTCGTTATGTATTCGTTTCGTGATTGGTTTGAGGTCGTTTCGTTATTATTTCCGCATGTCTGGGGCAAGTTTTATAGTTGTTTTTTGTTTAATTAGTGAAAAAGAATTATAATATCACACCAACAGTCAACAACAGAGGGAGAGGGAAGCTTCAGAAGTTCCCCCTGTCCCATTTGGAGGTTTTTTAGCGTATTGCGCGGTCGCGTCCGCCATTAACGAATCGATTCGTTATTGTTTCGTTATTGTTTTGTAATTTTTTTACCATTTATGAAATTTTGTAAATATCGAACTTTTTTTTTAAAAAAATTCGGAATTCTTTTAAATATCGAAACGCAAAAAACCCCAAAAAACGAATCGATTTTAGAAACAAATTTTTCCGTTGTTACCCAGGCCTACCATCTATTCTTGACTGGCATTTTGGGATACTGTTTAAAAGATCTTCCTGTCTAATTCTACACATGCATATTTGTCTCTTTCTATGCATGCATTTGATATATGTGTTAGGATCCAAACTTAGTCACATTTAAACTATACCCAATTGATCATTACTGGATTCCTGGTAATTTTAGTTGGTCTACCATAGCCTTCTCCAACTTGCAGTCTCCACATGCTTGAACTGCAATTGCCAGTTTAGCCACTATTGCACCACCTAACATTCATCAGGAAGTAGCAGCCTGTAATGAAAGGACTAAGGCATTGATATCTCTGCCCCATCCTCTGTACAGATATCAGCCAGCAAGCCAACATTTTAAATCAAGAAATAGCTTCCTAAGATCTACAGAAATTCTCACAGGAGCACCTCAGCAAGTGAGAGTCCAAAAGTGGCAGGCAAAAACCTGGAACCTCAGTCAGTGGCTCAGACCAGATGAGAAACTCCCCCCTGGGCACACAGAAGACTGAGAAACTTGGAAAGCACTGAACAGACTATATTCTGACCCCACGAGATGCAGAGCTAACCTTAAGAAATGGGGCTACAAGGTGGAGTTTGTGACATGTGAGTGCGGAGAAGAGCAAACCAAAGACCATTTACTACAATGCAGTTTGGGCCCTGCCACCTGCACAATGGAGGACCTTCTTACAGCAACATCAGGGGCACTCCAAGTGGCCAGCTTCTGGTAAAAGAAAATTGAGTATTATTCCAATTTCTTGTTTACCATAATATTAAAAGTTGGAAATTCTGTTTTTGTTTCCTCCCACTAGCCATTTTTGATAGAGTTGTCCCACTTTTAAAGCAAATTGCTTGCTACAGTTTTTGGTAAGGAAATAAAATAGTTGATTATATATGGCAACTTGCAGTGAAAAGGCCAGGAATGTCTTCAGTGTATGTTTTACATGCTGGTAACAACTGCAAAGCTATGAATGTATTTTAAGCAACTATTCTGGTCATGCAGATGTTCATATGCATTAATAATATGCAGAGATGATATTTAACACTTCAGATGTTGATGATTTTCTCATGACCTTTTGTGTTAAGCAAGCTGTTTCTGTAAATTGTTCACACATGACATTACGCTTCTGTTACATGTTGACATCCTTAAATAAAGCACTGCCTAGAATGAAATGAACACACAGTCCTAGAAAATAACACTTTTGTTACACATTGACATCCTTAAATAAAGCTCCATTTACAATTATATGAATATACATTCCTAAAAAATAAGATAGAAAAAGGAAGTAAACAGTCTTGGGTGAAAAAAATCAGAAAGCTGGACAGCTCATACCAATCAGCAGTCCAGGAGACAGATTTGCAGCTGATGGCTGTCAAATAGCCAGTAGAGAAGCCAGCTGTAGTTTTAATGAGTAGAGTCATCAGCTCAGATGCTTTATCTAATATTCATAGCATGCAGCACACATATTTTTAGGGGGCTGTTGTGGGCAGTACTCAAGCAGCAGACTGCATACGCCAGAATGAAAGCTTTCTTTGCCAGCAAGGAATATAGTCGCTGGACCGGGATTTGGATTCCAATTTATGTGTCGACTGGCCTGCCTGCAGCAATTGCAAGCAACCCTGCATGGATGAGAGAACGTGTGCTCAGGTGTTCTTTGTGAGCAGAGATGCTGTAGCAAATTTGTTACACATTTAAACTGTTTACTGAAGTGAAGAATAAGAAATAAAAAGCAAATTAATTGCCTCTTGGGAGAGCAGGTTTATTTGCAAATGCAGTAACTCATGGAACTGGGCAGTTTAGGAAGGTGTGTGTTTAAAGGCCAGAGAATTGTCAGCTGTTGTGGAAGAGGGGAATGTGTGAACTATGGTACTTGGACCAACAATGAGTTTTCAATGCCCTCTTTAGTTTCTTATTCCCCTCAAAACTGAAATTTTCCAGTACTGATTTCAAATCATTTATCTTTTCTGATTATTGATTTTAAAGTCTCCTTACAAATTGTTGGGAGAGATTTCTCAGGGGCCTTCCACACAGCCATATCTCCCAGAATACTAAGGCTGAACATCCTACAATATCTGTTTTGATCTGGGTTATCTGAGTCCACACTCAGATAATGTGGGATTTTCTGCCTTCATAATCTGGGATATAGGGCTGTGTGGAAGGGCCCTAAATGAGGCCACTCTTTTATAATACTTCTATCTTTGGCCCATCATCACAATTATTTATCATTTACTGTATTTACCATATTTGTACTTTGCCCTTCTCAACCCCAAAGGGGACTCAGAGCGGTCTTACAAGAGGCAATAATTCGATGCATTATCAGACAAACAATAATAAAATCAACAAATACATTAAAAACTTAAAAATGATAAGAGCAGCATAAACATTAAAAACAATTATTAAAACCACACAGTTTGAAATCATAGTCAAGGTCATTCCAGTCATAATTACACACATTCCATCTTCTCTTATTGCACTGCGCTTCTACCCAAAGGTTTGGTCCCTTGGACATGTCTTCAATTTCTTTCTGAAGATCAGGAGGGAAGGGGCTAATCTAATTTCACTGGAGAGGGAGTTCCATAGCTGAGGGGCCATCACTGAGAAAGCCCTGTCTCTCGTCCCCACCAAGCACACCTGCAAAAGAGCTGGGATCAAGAGCAGGGCCTCCCCAGATGATCTTAATATCCAAGATTAGAATTAGTATTTTACAGAATACTGAGATCAGACTTTCCCAATTATACAGTTTTTCAACAATTATAGTTTAGTTGCTTGATAGCTTGAAAGCTCTCAGACATTTCAGCCACTAATAGGTTTATTTCTCCACTGACACCCTTTCTGTTTTCTGTGTCCTAATAAATATCAATTACTGAATACTATGTGGCACAACAGTATGCTATGTTTATATGGTGAAAAGGTATAAGCCACCCTGAGTCCCCACGCCCAACCCCAGGGGTGAGAAGGGTGGGGTAGAAATGCTGTAAATAAATAAATAAATAAATATCACAAAGGGCCCCACTGCACACTAAACAACCAACAAGGATGAAAAACTTTCTGGTGCTCTCGTGATAATCTTTTCTTGCTTTGTCTGATTGCAATTGGTCTCTAACACCAATGTATACAGTTGCAGGATACTTGTATTCTTGTAGTAAAATGAAATTCTAAACACATCGTTCCTCATTCCTGCCTGATTAGTTGTACTTACCAAAAAAAAACTCTACACAAATATGAACTATAGACCAGAATAAATTCATTTGAAATGTAGTGCTGGAGGAAAGTTCTGCAGATACAATTGATTGCCAAAAAGACAAGTAAATGGGTCATGCAGTAAATGAAGTCTGATCACTCACTAGAAACCAGAATGACCAAAACGAGAATATAATACTTTGGCCATAATATGAAGTGACATGAGACATTAGAAAAGACAGAAAAACCTGGCTAAGTGAAAGGCAGTAAAAAATGAGGACGATTGCATTATAGGGGGGTAGACTCAATCAACGAAGTCATAGCCTTTAATCTGCAAGACCTGAGAAGGACTATTAATGACAGGGTTACTTGGAGGTCTCATTCATAGGGTCACCATAAGTCTAAGTCAACTTGATAGCAAAATCAACAACAGATGAAAACTAGGGATTGCCAGATCTGTCAGTTTTGCATTCTTCCACATTTTTTGACCCAAATTTGATTTCCATCTTGTTTATGAAGAGATTTGCTCATTATAGTAAGTTTTTATATATTAAAAAACCATTAAATTATACTATCAATTCAACAGAAATAGCTATTCCTAGCACATGGGGATCATGTACCAACTCTGTTGCCCTATAGCTATCAAAAATAAGGAAAGGGCGGTGTCAGAAAAAGGAGTGTAAGTACATAGAGATGCAAAGCCAGGCATGCAAGTGCAATAAACATCCAAGCCAGAAGAAAGAGAAATGTGAAAATTTTGGAAAGTTTGTGTTTAAGCATGATCGAGAGGCTCCCTGGTTCTCTTGCTAGAAACATAGAGACCTCCTTGAATATACTCTACATTTTAGAGACCCACTTGTCAGTCAAAGGACAGAGCTTTCTCCTCTGTTAGTTCCCAAATTATGACATGAGCTTCCTTCAAAATTATGATGTCCCTGTTATGCTTATAGCCTGAAGAGCAATTTTATTTAAAGCAGGGGTGAGAATTGCAGTGCTTTCCAGGTGTTGTTGGACTTCCAGTATTCTTGACATTGGCTTTGCTAGCTAGTCTTGTTGGGAATTTCAGTTAAACAACATCTGATTCCTTGATCCAAAACTTGTTTGTTTAACCATATCTGAAATCTGAAAGAGGGCAATAACAACATAATAACACAAAACAGTGTAATAAAAGTAGCAAAACATGGACTTTGACCTTTTTCTTATTGAAACAACAGAAAAACATGAATTCTGTTAAGTGGAACCAGAATGTATCCTTTTCAACATACATATACATATGCAATCTAACTTGTGAATATACTGGAGAAAAATATCTGAGAGTGGTATTTTAGAATCCATGTCATTCCTCACAAACTGAAATGCACTCAACACCAATACCTAGGTAATCCACATTGATGGTGTCTGTCTTGGATGTGTCATCTTGCATGAAGAGCATTCTTCTTGATCTACTGTTTTTCTACTTGGTGCTTTACAAAAAAAATTGGAATAAATGATTCAAATATTCAAATTATCCATATAATTTAATGTGAGTTTCATTTCACACTCTAGATTTGTATTAACTTATCAGTTTATTTTTTTCCATTCCCATATATATAAAAATCCTTCTAAACTAATGCTTGAAATCTCAGTGCATGCTGGCAATAGTCTACATATCTGACAGCTCCCACAATCAGTCCTGTCTCCAGATGAGTAATATTCTTTGCGCCTGGCAGCTAATGTCATGGTGATGGGACATGACATTATATTATGATGCAAATACAGAGTGATCCAAATAGCCTATAATATATCAAACCCATAATGTATGTAAAAATCTTCCCAGTGGCACATGAAATAAATAAATTGGTTATGACCAAAATGATATATAATTTAAATGTCAGATCCATGCCTGGAAAACTGAGGTTAGAAGATCATGATCTTTTGAGTGCTGTTCTGATTCTCCTTAACCATTGTGGAATTTATTACTATGTTGCATTATAACACAAAGCTCAAGAAAAAGAGTATGATGATCTAAATATCTTCCTTTTTTACAACATTTTTTTAAAAAAACAGCAATATCAATATTTTATTGCACTGACATTATGATGGCAATCCACTTACAACTTATTCTGAATTCCCATTCAGCCCTGCATGATTACTTGGGCAAATCGATATGTGGATTCTAATCTTTGTAATTACAAATGCCATTTACCAACATGATGGATTGGATCTAATCAAGGGAGACTTTGGCAATGAACACGAAAAAGGTTGAAAGTGAACTCTTTCTTTTATAGAATATATTGTGTTCCACTTATATAGTGCATGTTTACTACTGACATCTGCTTACATAAGAAGACACAATAGGAAGCACAGGGGCACCACTAACAATAAAAACAAAGGCGTTTGGGAAATGATGTGACCATGATGGGTGGTATAGCGATGTTAGTGTCCCATCATTTATCGTGTCAGATGGAATGTTCCCCGGATAATCATAAAACCTATCAACTTCATCCATACTGTAATAATTACTGCTGCAGTTTCCCCTGATACAAAATGCTAGGAAATCTGGATGGAAGGGCGGGGGAGGGAATTAATATGGATAGGCAGTGTAAAATCTGTGTGGTTATGCACATGCATTAAATTATGTAGCGCTATCTTTTCAGCTTGAATAAATGTTTGCATAGTGGTAGATTAAAAAGCCTGTTAGTGCTGCAGGAGGAAAATTAGTGATGGCAACTCGATAGACAGAATAGTATGTTTTCCATTTTTCACTCACCTCCATAGCAGTAGCCTAACACAGTACAGCCCATTTGGTCATTGGTGCTGTTACTGTAATAGGAAACAACCAGAATCACACAATGCTGGCCACCTGTTGCTGATCGGACTGCAGCAGTTAGATAACAGCATCTAAGGGTGCTTCCAGACAGGCCCTCTATTCAAAGATCTGATCCCAGGTTTTCTGTTTATCCCAGATTATCTTGCAGGCCAACTCATATAATCCAGCAGAAAACCTGGGATCAGATCCTGGGATAGAGGGCCTGGCTAGAAGGGCCCTTGGATGGCTTAGATGGCTCACTATGCAAGCCAGGAAGCACTGATGTATGGTTTCATCTGTAACAGCCATATATATATATATATATATATATATATATATATATATATATATATATATGTGTGTGTGTGTGTGTGTGTGTGTGTATATATGTATATGTATATGTATATATATACACACACACACACATACACACACAGCACTGCTTTACCTATGTAGAGTAAAACCTCACAAGGGATACATTCCTGTCTGGGCTGCAATTACCTGAAACAAGTAATTAGTGCATTCAAATTCCAAGCAAATCCATCTCTTTTTTTGGGGAGGGGGGTGATACATACACATTTTATTTGACATTGTTCATGATCCTCCCTATTAAGAGTATCTGATCAAGATCAGACATGAGCATTCTCCCTGGTTTATGGTTTATCAAGGGGTCACAAATAAATATATGATTTTTCTCCTTATTAAAAACCTTTTCCAGAGGTTCAGAGTTGCGCAAGTTCAAAACTTCAAAAATAAAACTACCTGAGGAGGAGTGACTGTTGCACCCCCATGGAAACAGGGACTTAGAGTATGTGCATTTGTTAACTCTTTTACTGACAGCCAAACCCTTGATTGCCCAGGATTGGCACCTTTCTCATTTGAGTCATTTGCACCTTTGTTTCCCAAGTTCCATAGCTTTGTTTAGCATGGAATTGGACATTTCAGCTATTCAAAATCTCATCAACACATTATTGGTGTTGTCTCCCCCCAGATTGTGCTCACCCATGCATCACTGCAGGTATTGTTCCTTCACCCTGACCAATCTCCAGCCACCACTCTCCCCGCCAAGGGAATCACTGCCTGGAAGCCATGACATCAGCAGAGCTTTCAGCCAATCCCACCGCAGATCCTAGCCAACCTCTTTTCTGGCTGATCTGGGGAGGGAGCAGAAGATTTGAATGGCTGTCAGAACCATATAAATTATCTTGCATTTCTCTGTATCTTTATGTGTGTACCTTTTGAAGCAAATTGCTGTACTTTCACCGTTTTTGTCCAAACCATAATAAACCTCTGTGGATTGTCTTCAACCTTGTGAATTGGTTTCTCTGTCTTGGCTAGGCACAGAATTGCTCATTGCAGTCCTAGCTAAATCACTGCATGGGAACATCATAGGCATTCTCACCCCATAGGATGGAACAGACTAGTTGTCTGATTGGGAATATGGAAATAGAAGTCCTGCATATCTGGGAATCAACATAACTGAAAACCATGAAATGTATGTTTGAGAAAGCATGAGTAGGATTGTGCTGCAAATATATGTAAATTCCCCAAACCTCTCCATGTAGGTTATGGCAGCTTTAGGTTAGTACAATAAATAGTTTGAGTTGCTGTTTGTGACTCTGTGGTTTAGAGAATTTACCTTTTGTCCAGTGTTACTAATTGGAACTTTTTGAAAACATGAAGAAGCCATATCTTGTTTTTTTTTTTCTTGACCTATTTGCCTCCACTGTGCCTCTTAGAAATCTAAGAGACATTTGGAAGACCTTTTTTTAGTATGGGTCTCTCCCTATATAGCCAAAAGGTAGAAGGTAGCCTTGTACATTTTAGCTGCTTTTAGTCTCTTTAATGTGAACCCTTTTGAAAGGGACATAGTATGTTCCATGCAACACACACTCTCTTTGTTCATCATTGAAACCAATCAGAAACATCATGGTTAAAAGGGGGAATCTGTGCTTACCAACAACAACTGGGAGCTCAAATCCTTTGGAGGCAAACAATTAAAATAGCCAGAGGAAAACAGCACAGCTTTTGTTTGCTTTGCTGGTATGTTTATTCTGTTGTAAATGGAGCATAAATCTGATCATATAGCCTTTAAATGAACAATGCTCTATTGAATATAAATGAACAAACACAACAACAATAAAGTACATTACCTTTGTGTTGCTTTCTATGAACTCAGCAATAAAAACATATATACAAAATAAATATTAACTTGAAAAATAGGGTGGGCAAAATCTAAGACACTGGCACAATAGTGATATCACCACCATGGGCACTCAACTGTGTGTGTCCTTGCTGGAAAAAGCCCTGTAGAAGTTATTATATTAAATGCCAAATAGCAAAGACATCCTGATGGGATACAATGATCCCAAGTCATTGAAGGTTATGCAGTCAAATCTAATACCACAAGTTCGACTCAAAAGGTTCTTTAATAGATGAGATGTGCCGAAATATGCTGGATAGATATGGTTTTATATGCATGGTGGCTCTTGATATGTATGGAAATGGATTTTTGTCATGGTGACTGGTGTTGTTCAGCTATCGTTATGGCTACTCAACTTTGTAGCTTTTTTCTTCATATATTGTGTTGCATAGTAATGACTCTTTGGTTCTCTGGATCACATGGAGCATAAAATACAGACCTACAATACTGTCCCTGCCAGCTTTCAACAATGTGTTCTACTACAACACCTATCATCCCCAATTAGTGTAGGACCAGTTATGGAACGTGCTGAATTGGAGAAGACTATTCTACTATACTGTGTGTTCTACTTTCCCAGTCTTATCCAGAAGATGCCAGAGACTAAATTGGAAGCTTTCTGCATGCAAAGCCTATGCTCGGCCATTGAGCTACAGGCCCTCTCTATTCTGGAAACTGAAATTAACAAGAGTTAATAAGGTGCTGTAGCATGATCATTAGGCAGTAATGACTTGTTTTCCACTGCATATTTAATAATTACAATAAATCATTGTTACTCATGAATATACTTTGTCACGATAAGCCCCTTGGTGTGCACAAATGTTTGCCTTGTTAATGTGTTGAAGTGACTAGATTGTTCATAATTTCCTCTGTGAAACATGATTGTGTGTCCCTTTACTTTTAAAGAGACAAGATATCCAGTATAGCATTTCTCAGAGAATGGTATGTGTCATTAAGACTCACCTACCACATGCAAAACTATCTTTATTCTGACTTCATTTTCACTTTTTACTTCATTCTCATAGCCACCAACAACTCACAGAAGAAAACCAAGACATATGTAGCCAGCTTTTGAATGGTGAAGTTTACTTTCCCCTCGAGTCTACTGCTAAGTGAAAGGATATATCCCCCAGTCCCTTTTCCCCCTTCTATGCTTAACTGAGAACAGTCTGCTTTTGCACTTTAAACATGGAGTTTAAAGTGCAAAAGCAAAGGAAAAAGGGGGAAAAGATTGGTAGGAGGAAGAAACCAGGACATTTGAAAAGTAACTGAAAACAGTTGTTGTTGTTGTTGTTGTTGTCGTTGTCGTTGTTGTATATTCATTCAGTTGTTTCTGACTCTTCATGACCTACTGGACCAGCCCACGCTCCCTGCTGGCCATCACCACCCCCAGCTCCTTCAAGGCCAAGCCAGTCATTTCAAAGATACCATTCATCCATCTTGCCCGTGGTTGGCCCCTCTTCTTTTTTCCTTCTAATTTCCCCCGCATCATTATCTTCTCCAAGCTTTCCTGTCTTCTCATTATGTGGCCAAAGTGCTTCATCTTTGCCTCTAATATCCTTCCCTCCAGTGAGCAGCCGGGCATTATTTCCTGGACTGGTTTGATCTTCCTGTGGTCCAAGGCACTCTCACAATTTTCCTCCAACACCACAGTTCAAAAGCATCTATCTTCCTTCACTCAGCCTTCTATATGGTCCAGCTCTCACATCCATATGTTGCTACAGGGAATACCATTTTTTAAACTATGGATCTTCATTGCCAGTGTGATGTCTCTACTCTTTACTATTTTATCGAGATTGGTCATTGTACTGGAAGACAATCAAGATTTTCTATGCCAAATTAGGAGAACAGGGGGGCATGCATTTTGCATTCCACTCCTACAGAGTCCAACCTAAATTCTAAAATCTTGATGTAGTATTCCAGGCTGTAAATTAGCAAATGTTACCCTGCTTCGAACCAATACTTCACTAAAAAGAACAAGAATCATAAGGCATTATATGTGAACTGATCTGATTTTTCAAAGTTGAAGTAACAACATGATATTCTTTTTATAAGAAGTATTTATTCTGAGTAAACAGAAACATACACTGAAAGGAAGTTTTGATATTACCTGGTCTAACCCCCTGCTCAATAAAAGGACCTGCAGTACAGACTGCAAGATACAGCCTCCCTTATATAAGATCATTGAGCTTAAATTATCTCCAGAGGTGAACCTACCAACTCATGAGACTCTCTATTCCACTTTTAAGCTGCTTTTAGTAAGAAAAAACAACAGCATTCTAATGTTTAGCCTCAATGTGCTTCTTTGCAATTTCCACTCATTCATATTAGTCCTACCCTCTAGAGTAGAATAGAACAAATCCAATCCATCTTCCACAGTATGTTACCCCATATATTTAGATGCTTCCATGTTGTCTCTCCTTAATCTTTTCCATGCTGAAAATGCAATTTAAATTTCCAGACTCCAGACCTCTTGCTGCTGTGGTCTTTCCCTCCCCAAATTTTGGATGTGATCCAGTTTGCCAATGTCATTTTGCACAATGGAGTACAATCCTTCTTGCAATGCCATGCTGTGCAGCTGGACACAGTATTTCACATTTGGTTGATCTGCACAGAGAAGAATGGAATTATTCATTTACACAATCATGCTTCTCTGAGATTGCATTGTCTATTTTTTTAGCAGCTGCCTCACACATCTGGCTCATGTTCCACTTTCCGTTAACAAAAACACCTAGATCCTTTCCACATGTATTGCTCCCAAGCCAAGTTGACCATGTTCTGTATTTATACCACCAATATATTTTGTACCTGAATAGGATTTACATTTGTCCCGGCTGAATCTCCTCCTGCTGGCTTCAGCCCAGTGTTCCAGCCTGTCAAGATAATTCCGAAACTTTATTTTGTCTTTATTTTATAGTGTTAGCTCTCTCTCCCTCCTAATCTTTCATCTGCCTGTTTAGAATTAAAATCCAATTTACACATTCATTAAAGTGATTATACACATTTTGTCTATGCTGGAATTCTGCAGCACTCCATTTGAGATTCTCTACAGTTTGATGCAGAGTTGTGAATAAGCATTCATACTGTTATTAAACCAGCTGTAGATACATCACAGAATGGTATGATCCAGTTCAAATATTACATTATGAAAGATTGGTAATATGCTTCCTTGAAATCAAGACATACTATATCAACAACTGTCTAAAAATCTACTGCAGGAGACCTTGAACTTTTTAAGCAGGGGGCCTTCAGACTGTTGGAGGGCTGGGTTATAGTTTGAAAAAAATGAATTAATTTCTATGCACACTGCACATACCTTTTTTGTAGTTCAAGAAAATTGAAAGAACAATACAATATTTAAAATGAAGGACAATTTTAATCAACATGTATGTTTCAGTATTTCAATGGGAAGAATGGGGCCTGTTTTGGCTGATGAGATAGTTAAGTTAATTAGGATTGTTGTTGTGTGCCTTCGAGTTGTTTTAACTTGAAGGCACACAACAACAACAACAACAACAACAACAACAATCTTAATTAACCCTAAGTCTAAAGTTTAGGGTGGGAACTGGGTCAATTACCTTGGGCTACATCTGGCCCACAGGCCTTAGTTTGGAGAAACCTGATCTACTGACTAGAAACTATTTAAAAAGAGTGTGAGTCAGCTGGCATTATTTATTCTTAATGAACCCATAGTCACTCCTATTGGTAGGTAGTTTCTTTCTAGATACACATCAAGTTTAGAATTTATTCTAAAATATAAAGTATATTGAGTTTGAGGTTTGTTTGTGTCTTCTATAACTAACAAACAGGAACTCTTCATGTTCCTTTATTTCATTTGAAGCATTTCTCTCCCCCCCCCCCCCCCCGCCGCTGCTTCTTCTTCTTCCCCTCCTCCTCCTTCCCCTTCTTTTCCTTCCCCTTCTTCTTCTTCTTCTTCTTCTTCTTCTTCTTCTTCTTCTTCTTCTTCTCCTCCTCCTCCTCCTCCTCCTCCTCCTCCTCCTCCTCCTCCTCCTCTTCTTCTTGATGAGATATCCATAATCAATGTACCTACTTATGCACGTACCCACATGTAATCTCTCACATAGATATACACACACATATATATTATGAAACATTCGTTTTATTAGCAATGTTCCTATGTATTGTGTTTTATTCAAGCGGTAATCGATAGGAGAGAAGTATGTGAGAAACATTCAAATGTCTTTGTACAGACAGTACCGAAGCTATGATATAGTGTTAAATGTATCCAAATGGAGCTCATTTCAAATCAGCTTGAACCAAGATAGAATTAGATATAACCAACTCCATCCATTTTAATTGACATCTGCAACTAATTCTGCATATGATTTGGCTATTGAAGCAATATATACTAGGCCCTGTACTTTCTCCGGAGCTAGGGGTGCAGGACTTCCATGAAAGTGGGAACACAACAAATAAAAAAACACTTTTTTACCTGAGAGAATACATCTCTAGAAATCTCTAGGTCATCCAGTGCAACTCTGTGGCCAACATCTGTTGGAGAATCACACTGTAGAACTTCCAAATCCCCAGAGAAAGTGTCCTCTTTAGGATCCTTTGGGTGCTTCAGTAGAAGTTGGCTACAGAGTCACGCTGGTGGACTTAGAGATTCCTAAAGATAATATATTTAAAAATATGCAAGTAATCAAATCTGCAAAAGTTAAACCTGCAAATGTGAAGAGTTTACTGTTCATAAGTAATATTTTATTTTGCAAAATTTTGTGCTGGTTTTTGGAGTGGGGAGGGAATATTTATGATATTTTCTTGAAGTTTTCTTTCCTGAATATGCATTTTGCACTAGACCTGAACGTAGGCACTGGTTTTAATGCTCTCTTATTTGCTCGTTTTTATTGTTGCTTGAAAAATCCTTTTTATAATGATTCACAGAACCAACTAGAGATGGTGCCTGGAGTTTCTCTCCTCATCCCTCCCTGTCCACAGCCCATGCACTGCAGTTATTTGGCTGTCTGGCTAAGTGAGCATTCCTTGGCTTAGATCCAAGGGGGCTCTCCCCCCTCCTTGCGCTCCCTTCTCCTACAAATGCAACATCTCCCACGTAAGAAAGACCTTAACACTACACAAGGAAGTGTGAACGTAACAGTGGGAGCAGAGCAGGGTGCCTGCTGTCTTCCAGGAGGAAGCAGCATGAGGCTTTTTATTTAATTAAGTTGCACCTGCTGTCTGATTTCCGGGGACTGGGCCCCGTGTGCTACAGGCCAATAAGGAGAGAGCAAGGTCACATTACAATAGCCCTCTCCGATCAAAGAAATACTGCAAAGCTTGCCTTGCCCTGGGCATTGTTCAGTGCATGTCTATGTGTGCGCATGTGCAAAAGAAACAAGCTGCAAGGAAATAAATCACCATGCGTTTCAAAGCTGAAATGCAGTTCTTGTATTAGGGTGTTTGAAACATTTTGCTAAAACTAACTACGTAGGCTTAAATGGAAATCTTTGTAAATATATGGATGGATGTGTGTGTGTTTTACAATTCTTACACACTTATCTGGGACTTAACCCCTGAAATTCATTGGGAGTAAATGAATGACATCATTTTTTAAAAAAACCTCTCTTCCTCCAGTGTGCTCAAAATGGCACTTTTAATATACTGTGCAAGGTCTATAAGCCATTTATTTTATGTAGTACATTCATGCTACATACTACATAGGGCCCCCTGGTGGCACAGTGGGTTAAACCGCTGAGCTGCTGAACTTGCTGATCAAAAGGTTGGCAGTTTGAATCCGGGGAGAGGGGTGAGCTTTTGCTGTTAGGCACAGCTTCTGCCAGCCTAACAGTTCGAAAACATGCAAATATGAGTAGATCAATAGTTATTGTTTCTGCAGGAAGGTAACTGCGCTTCATGCAGTCATGCTGGCCGCATGACCTTAAAGGTGTCTACGGACAATGTTTGCTCTTTGGCTTAGAAATGGAGATGAGCACACCCCTCAGAGTTGGACACG
Organism: Anolis sagrei; assembly: GCF_037176765.1. Lineage (NCBI taxonomy): Eukaryota > Metazoa > Chordata > Lepidosauria > Squamata > Anolidae > Anolis > Anolis sagrei. The sequence goes on from NC_090023.1 coordinate 89,559,218, forward strand.
ACCAGACTTCATGTCAGGGGAAACCTTTACCTTTACTTTCATATTATTGCATTTTTTTTTTTAAAAAAAAAAACTTTGCATGTAAATAATGCTGTTATTATTGTAGTCCAAAAGGGCTGGGATGTATGAAGAAGAGGCTGATGTTGCAGTAGTGTATATATACAAAGCTCAGAAAGCATTTAGATTGCTAAACTTTCTGATGAACTTGGTCTAGAACAGGGGTCCTCAAACGAAGGCCCAGGGGCCGGATGCGACCCTCCAAGGTCATTTACCCGGCCCTCGCTCTGGATCAACCTAAGTATGAAACTACTTGAAAGCAGACAATAACAACAATAATCCTATCTCATCAGCCAAAAGCAGACCCACACTTTCCATTGAAATACTAATAAGTTTACATTTGTTAAAATTGTTCTTAATTTTAATTATTGTATTGTTTTAAAATGTTTTTTGCACTACAAATAAGGTATTTGCAGTGTGCATAGGAATTAATTCATTTTTTTCAAATTATAATTCGGCCCGCCAACAGTTTGAGGGACTGTGACCTGGACCCCTGGTCTAGAAGATGTGATTCTTCTGCAGGAATCATACTATTTTTCAATAATGTCTTCAAGAATCGTGCATGCAAAAATGCCAAGTTTTTAGAGTCTGGTGACAATATGACTAATACGAAGACCTTCTCCTCTTCAAGTTCCCCTTCTTCCTCTAACAGTGAACAACAGTACCATAGTCAGTTGGAAAAAAAATATCTGGTTTGGAAAAGGAGAAGTTACAGCCAAGTTAGTTTGCAATCAAATTCTGCTACTGGTTCTTCAAAGTACAAGGCAAAACAATTAAATACCAGCAGATCAGCTCATGACAGTTAATGGCATTATAAACAATTACAAAAAAAATATAATTTGAAATCACATCAAATGTATTATTTCAAACATGTTAAAGCAGCAGATGCATTCTGTGCTAGGGGAACGTGAGGAGAGACAGCCCTATGGATATGTGATGCTGTGAAATTACATTTGCATAATTAGATGTGAATGTTAGTTTTCAAACCTTAACAGTAATTTTTTAAACACAGTTTGTCTTGGCAATCCTGCCTTCTAAACAGAATTTAGAGCTCAATCCTATGCATGTGTACTCAATAGTAAGTGTGACTGTGACTGGGTAAGCATATTTAGAATTACAGCCAGGGCCAGTTTCTGTTATTGGAAAATTGTGAAGAGAGGAACTGAGATAAACTTACTGAACAATTCCCTTTTTTCTTGTTTTTAAAAGAAACCCACAAAACCACAAAAGGAGAGAGAGACAATTTCCACTCTATTTGTATATGTAGCAATTGGATAGAGACGGAAATATTGGAAAGTGGAGTGTCTGCTCTATTTCGATAGAGAATGAATCTGTCTCTGGGAGTTTGGGATGATCTGGCATGAATCCATATGTAATAAGGTTTTCTTGCACCTCCCATTTCGCAGCATGTTCAGGGACACCAGCCCCCCCCCCCCCCCCCCCAAGGAAGAACAAGCAATACCTCTGATTTTTAGTGGTCCTGGAAAAAGCTGGGCCTTCTTGTAGCAAAAAAAATTGTAGCACCAGATGCCTGACGCAACACAGTAGCCACAATCCTCCATGCTACAACTCGTCTTGGCAAATTTAAGAAAGGGCAGATGGATGGAGGATCACAGACGGGTATCTGCAGGGATGCTCCTAGATCCCATCACAGTACTGATTGTATCATCAGGACTACAACAGGATGTAGACAGCTTATTCACAATTTGTCCAATTTAACAGCAAATCTATTCAGAACATGCAGTGAATATTTTACAAATGACTCCAGTTTAATCATACCAAATCTACTTTAATCATATCAAATGAGAAAGGCATGAAGTTTTACCATCATATGAACAACTTTGTGCATATATCTCAATGAAATTCAGAAGCAGGATTTTGTACTGAAGCCAAGATATTGATACGGATAGTAAGGAATTCAGTGCAGTTTCAAAATGAGCAGGAAAAACCCTCTGCAAAAAAACAAAACAAAATAAAAACGCTACAACTTTCACAATCCCATAACATGGAGGGAGAGCACTTAAAGTGGTGCCAGACTGCATTCATTCTACAGTGTAGAGATGCATACCACAGGAGTAGGTTCTGAGAATGCATAGTGTGTTGCTGTTGAAGAATGAAATGACCAACTTTTGCGAAAGTAGTAGGTCCCGTGGAAACCCATTAGAATGTAAGTGGTACCCCCACTGAATCCTGACCTAATTATGGGAGGATAAAAGGTAAAGGTTTCCCCTTGATATTAAGTCTAGTCATGTCCGACTCTGAGAGGTGGTGCTCATTTCCATTTCTAAGACAAAGAGCCGGCATTGTCCATAGACACCTTCAAGGTCATGTGGCCAGCATGACTGCATGGAACACAGTTACCTTCCCGAACAAGCGGTACCTATTGATCTACTCATATTTGCATGTTTTCAAACTGCTAGGTTGGCAGAAGCTGGGGCTAACAGTAGGAGCTCACCCCACTCCTCGGATTTGAACCACCAACCTTTATATCAGAAAATTCAACAGCTCAAAGGTTTAACCCGCTGTGCCACCAGGGAGAGAATAGTAGGCTATAAATACATAATACATTTATAACACTTGTAAAACAGTATATGAACTTAAAATGAAAGAATGGACTAGTTTTCCTCAGTTTTCTTCTTCATTCCATTGCCCTATGAAAGTCAATTGTACTCTGGTTTTCTAGTTCTGATAATAAAGTGATTTAAAGCTGCACCAATGTCCTCTCCAGTCACTTCCTGAGCATTATGATTGGCAATGGATCCTGTTGACTTTTTAGTTCCAGTAAAGGCCATCTTAAGCCCCTTCCACACAGCTGTATAAAATCCACATTGAACTGGATTATATGGCAGTGTGGATTCAGATATTCCAGTTTAAAGCAGATATTGTGGATTATCTACCTTGATATTCTGGATTATGTGGATGTGTGGAAGGGCCCTTAAATGGAAGCCAATGCAAACAGAGTTCAATTCAGTGATTACACTATGTAACAAAATTTGAAAAATCTTCTGTTCCTGGTTTGAAAGTGTACTTTCTGTTTAAATGTATGGTACTTACTTTGAAGGTTGTTGTTATATTCCAGAAACTTTATTTTTATGGCTGCCACAAACTATGTTGAGTTGGTTGAGACTCGGGGAGACATTCATTGAAAAACTATAGCAAAATGTGCAGCAAGATGCAAGGTTTTTTGCAGTTTAATGAACATTTTTTTGTGTTTTTATGATAGAACCAATTTGGAAATTACATTTATAACCCAGGAACAAAAACTGTGTTACATGGTGTTATTACATGCTGGTACTACATCCTTAGCCAGAACTCTGAAGTCAGTGGCTGAAAAAAGATGAACTAATTTGCTGAAATTCTCATAATTCCCATAATACCTGGATCAAATAGTTCAGTAGATAGATATGTATGAAGGTATCCTTCTGCATAATTTAATTGAGAGGCCCACTAGGAGGGGGAGACAATAAAAGTAACAGAAGGCAGCACGATCTACTCCCCACCCTCCACCAGGCTTTTACTGTCATCCCATGGCTGTAATGGAGTCATTACTGTCATCCCATGGCAGTAATGACAGCTATTACCAAGTTTGATTAAGGATTATGCTTTTCTTTAAAAAAAAAGCTGTGTGCCATATAGCAAAGATGCAATATTAAAATTCAAAGAATGAAAAAGAGAAGCAAAGCAGGTTCTTCTTGGTAGCCTTAGTTGCTAGCAAAATGTTCCAAGCTAAGGCCTGATCTCACCAGAGAAATTATCTTAATGACTCAGAGCTGTTTAGAAGTTGGGATTGTACTGGTTGTTTTATACCTCCCAGCTAGGGACAGCCCCAATTAATAATCTGTCATCTCACATTTTCCCAACTGTTTTTAAAGTCTTCCAGTTTCTCTCTCCTCTTCCCACTTTCCCTCTTTATCTACAGCTCACTTCAATTGCTGCACTCAGTTAGCTCAATGGAAAAGAGGAGGGGACAGAAAAGGAGAGGAGGAGTGGAATTTTGCTCTTCACCATAGGCTCAGGTAAGTGCAAACTGCTCCTACCTTTCCAATTGTATGCTTTTCTTCATTAATAACTTTTGCCATCTTGACTGCACTGTGATATTCCTTGGCCAGACATCTCGTTTTTCTTCTGTGAAATATTATTAAGGTATGCTCCTGTCAATGGCAACCTCACGGAATGTTTACTTAAGATCAAATGTTGGAAAATGTTAAATGGAAGGAATTGTATTGCATTATTACAAAGCTTTGGCAAAATAAGTTATCGGTAAGAGCGTCATACAACTGACTTTCTCCTACATACCTGAGGGGCTCATTTTGTGGAAGCTTCGTGCTTAAGACCTTCTGCCCAACTGCTTCATTTTGATTCTAAATGGTTCTGGTCCAGCTTACCTGTCCAAACTTATCTCTCCTTATCAACCATCTGGGAACTTAAGATTGTTTGGGGAGTCCCTACTCTCGATTCCGCCTACTTCGCGAACGCATTTGGCAGGGATGAGAGACAGGGCCTTCTCAGTGGTGGCCCCTCAGCTATGGAGCTCCCTCCCTAGGGATATTAGAATGGCCCCTCCCTCCTGACCTTCCAGAAAAAGTAAAGACCTGGCTCTTTGAACAAGCTTTAGGAAATTCAGCATAAAACATAAATATGGTACTATGAAAGAGTGAACATGGAACAGCTTAGACAATGCTAATGGAAAATGAGTTTAACTGGAAGACATTGGTGATTATATGTTGTTAATGGTTTTTATATGGATTTTTATTATGTCATGTTAAATGTTTTGATGGTATTTATTACTGTTGTGGCATCAAATTGCTGCCAATTTGTAAGCCGCCTTGAGTCGTCTTCTGACTGAGAAAGGTGGGATAGAAATACTGTAAATAAATAAATAAATAAATAAATAAATAAATAAATAATTTATTGCAGAACCAGATCTGTTGTTTTTGATTAACAAATGCTCAGTTATACTTTGTACTGATTATAAACAATAGAGGTAGAAAATATTTCATGGTTCAGGTGTGATGAAATCATCTGTACAATGTGCAATAAATGTGGAAGAATGACACAAAAACTTTGGTAGACAATATATGTTTAAAATCTGGGAGGAAACCACTTTGTTAAATGGCTACTATTATGTTGTCTTATAAATGGCTGACAATAACTTTTGAGGCCACTGCAGCTGTTAAGAATGGTCTAAATCCTTCATCACACTAGAAAATGAATCCACTTTAAATCCAGTTTCTGCCTCCTGGCAGAATTCTGGGGCTTGTAGTTTAGTGAGGCTGTAAAAGGCTCCTCCCTAAACTACAAACCCCAGAATTCTGCAAGAGGGAGCAACTGGATTTAAAGTGGATTCATTCTCTAGTGTGATGAGGTCATACTACTAATAACATGGCAACAAAGAATATTATATTATTGGACAAAATGCTTGAAAATTGCAACAATGACTTTTCTCAAAAGTCTTATGTTTGCATTTAAGATACAAAAACAACAAAAATTACTAGGTACAGTAGTACAGATTTAAAAAATAAATAAGGCAGACTGATGGAGTCCATTGAGTAATGCATGTGTCTATCTATCAGGTCTAACAAGAGTATGCTTTTCTGTATCATTATCTATCTGTACATATAATAAAAGTGAAAATATGTGAGTATGTGGTAGGGATGTCCACTTATACAAACAAGCTCCTGCCTCCACAAATAGCTATAACTTCCACCATTCAAAAGACACCAATGACATTGCAGGTTATAGTGAGCACCGTGAACATGTACAAGAGCCTTGCCGATGTTCTCAAAAACGTCATACTGCCCACCAAGTGAATGCTTTCATTCGGGGACAATTCCCTCCTAGATTTTATGTTTTTCCTCACCATAGATATCTCAGTGTTTTTTATTCTCTCAGTGTGGAATTTGCATGACCCCGCCCACTGCCTCTCCCATAACCCTTTCCTACTCTTCTCTATGGCCCACAGCAAGCTGAGATATATTGATTGGCAACTGAACATACTGGAAGGGTTTGCAGGGAGGAGTTGACCGTGATGTATAGGAGTTGTAGGTACTGCGATGTATAGTTCACTTGCAATCAAAGAGCACTCTGAATCCCACCAGCGATGGACCTGGAACTAACTCAGCCCACAGATCCTCCATGACAAACCAAAAATACTGGAGGTCTTTGGGGGAATATATAGGAGTTGCAGTTCACCTACATCCAGAGAGCATTGTGAACCAAATCTGGACCAAACTTGACACACAGACCCAACATGGCCAAGTTTGAATTTTTGGGAATGACAGTTCACCCACATCCTTATGCATTTTCTAATTGGAACATTCATAAAAAGCAAAAGCAAAGATTGACTTTTTCTAATAAATAATATTACAAATTACCAAACTGATATTACCTAACATCGAAAAACAAGCAATGCCTTTTTCAAATAACCCAAGCATCGCCACTTACCTAAGCTAGTCATAAATACAAAAGAGTTGCAGTTGTGGAGTGCTCCTCCATAGCTAAAATCAAAGATGTGCTGCTTTCCAAGTTCCATTCTGTTTATGCATCTCAAGAATAGACATATATAGAATCAGGATACTGACTTCTTTTTTAAAGCTATGTCTGAAGAAATGGACACAATTCCTTTTGTTCTCTTGCATGCGCCTGCACATTTATGTATTTGTTTATATAATACTTAATATGCAAATATATAAGCATGTTTTGGCAGGAATGAATGATTAATTTTGACAACAGTGGAAGCGGTCTGTGCATTGCTGCTTATATAAATAACTCCATTTTATCTTGATGTTGAGCCAAAGAGGCTATGGATAACCTTCCAGTCTTGAGTCCCAGAAAGAGCTCCTGTTTTAATTAACAAATTTAATTTCAAATTATTATCCAATGCAGGAATAAGATAGAGCAGTGTGTGCCTTATTATATATTATTGTTATCAGTGGCCCAGCAGGATGCCAGTTGGCATTAAATATGAACAATGGGCAAGTTACAGGAGCCTTTTCAGAAATGCTCAGGCAAAAAAGCAAAACGCTACATCTGATATAGTGAAGGGAGGGAGGGAGGCTGAGAGGTGGGGTGGAAGGGAAATCCTTTGCAACCTCTTCAAAGTGCAGTTAAATGTATGAAGTAAACTGTGCTGATTACAAGGCTCAAAAAAGGCTAACATGCAATTTGCTTCCTTTTTATGTAGATTAAATGCATTCACCACAGCTCCTAGAGCTTAGGTTCTCAGTGGGGATTCACAGGGTTGAGTATCAGTCAGTCACAGTCAGCTGCTGAACCACAGGGCAGCAAAATCTGTTATTGTACATTAGAAACAGTCACTTAATCTATTTTAATGGGCAAAACCCCTATAGGACAACTGTACATTAAAAATAGCAAGTTATGGGTTGTTGTAGGTTTTTCCGGGCTATATGGCCATGTTCTGGAGGCAATTTTTCTCCTGACGTTTCGCCTGCATCTATGGCAAGCATCCTCAGAGGTAATGAGGTCTGTTGGAACTGGGAAAAATGGATTTATATATCTGTGGAATGACCAGGGTGAGACAAAGGACTTTTGTTTGCTGGGGCTAGCTGTGAATGTTTCAGCTGATCACCTTGATTAGCATTCAATGGCTTGGAAGCGCCTGGGGGGAATCTTTTGTTGAGAGTGATTTCATGTGCCTTTTTGTTTCCCCTCTGTTGTTTTGCTGCTGTAATTTTTGAGTTTTTTAATACTGGTAGCCAGATTTTGTTCATTTTCATGGTTTCTTCCTTTCTGTTGAAATTGTCCACATGCTTGTGGATTTCAATGGCTTCTCTGTGTAGTCTGACATGGTGGTTGTGAGAATGGTCCAGCACTTCTGTGTTCTCAAATAATATGCTGTGTCCAGGTTGGTTCATCAGGTGCTCTGCTATGGCTGATTTCTCTGGTTGGAGTAGTTTGCAGTGCCTTTCATGTTCCTTGATGCGTGTCTGGGTGCTGCGTTTGGTGGTCCCTATGTAGACTTGTCCACAGCTGCATGGTACACGGTAGACTCCTGCAGAGGTGAGTGGATCCCTCTTGTCCTTTGCTGAACGTAGCATTTGTTGGATTTTCTTGGTGGGTCTGTAAGTGGTTTGTATGTTGTGTTTCCTCATCAGCTTCCCTATGCGGTCAGTGGTTCCCTTGATGTATGGCAAGAACACTTTTCCTCTGGGTGCAAGTTAGTTGCCACATTTATACATACATATATAAAATTTTGCAATAACACTTTAAAAGGTTATTAGCAAATCTGAAATCTGCACAAAGATATAGTTTCAGAGGCATCTCTGTCTCTTCACATCGTAGGAAAAACCAGTCGGCATTAAAGCAGTCTGCCCCGGAGTGTGGTGGAGGTTCCTTCTTTGGAAGCTTTTAAACAGAGGCTGGATGGCCATCTGTCAGGGGTGATTTGAACACAACATTCCTGCTTCTTGGCAGGGGGTTGGATTGGATGGCCCATGAGGTCTCTTCCAACTCTTTGATTCTATGATTCTATGATTCTATGTATGGTGAAATAAACAAGGCAGGACTAAAACAAGCTTTCTCCAGGCAAACAAAGAGGGTTGCTGTGGAGCCAGCTTTTCTTGAGCAAAAAAGATGTTATTTTTCCTGCTTTTCACTATAGGAGAAATAAGAGTTTACCTATATTTGAATGTTGGCTGAATAAATATGACAAATACTTGACATTAATGGAATACCTAGGCATAGTTGGTCTAGTCCAGCAAGCCAATACCTTAGTTCTTCTGAGGGCCCTTCCACACAGCTATATAACCCAGAATATCAAGGCAGAAATTCCCACAATATCTGCTTTGAACTGGGTTATCTCAGTCCACACTGCCATATATTCCAGAACAACACAGATAATGTGGGATTTTATTCAGCTGTGTAAAAAGGCCCTGAGAAAGTGAGCTTTTCTGTAAGACCAGTCCTGGTAGTAGAGTGCTTTTCTTTCATGTTGGGAGCGACTTGAGAAACTGCAAGTCACTTTTGGTGTGAGATAATTGGCTGTCTGCAAGGATGTTGCCCAGGGGATGGCCAGATGTTTTACAGACCTCCAGAAATGTTTTGGCGTTTGGAATATTTGTATTTGCACGTCATACATGAAATATCTAGGAGATATTTAACAATGTAATTCATTGATGTGCTGTCAAAGGCTTTAATGGCCGGAATCACTGGGTTGCTGTGAGTTTTCTGGACTATATGGCCATGTTCCAGAAGCATTATTTCCTGACATTTCACCCACGTCTATGGCAAGCATTCAACAGAATTCACAACCTCTGAGGAGCCCTGCTATAGATGTGGACGAAACATTCGGAGAGAATGCTTCTGGAACATGGCCATACAGCCCAGAAAACTCACTGCAACCCAATTCATTTATGGTACATATATAACTTAATTACATATCCTGGAGGCAATTCTATAGACAAGCTTTTTCATAGTACTGTGCATGAAATGTTTGCACGCATCAAATCACAAGAAAATAAAGGTATAGCAATCTGAGCCACACAGGTCGAGAATTTCAGACTTTGGATTATTTTGAATTTTGTAATTCTAGATAAAGGATATAGCCTGTATTAAGAATTCAAACTAATATACAGTGCTTGCAGTTACAGCTCCTTTTAGCTCACTTTAGAGTTGCTGGGAAAGAGGGCAATCATTGATGTTTTACTTCTTCTATTTTGTGGGCGGTTTCTTATGCTCAATATTCCTGGCATTTGAGGAAGAAATTGGATTGTCTTCCCTTCCCCCCATTTGCCTGAAGCAGTCCAAATGAAAAAGTTCTGAAGCAATAAAGTACAGTGTCTTTTCCAATTCACTGAAGTAATTGTGAATATAGCCCAGAGTCTTTTGACATTAACTGCTTCCTCGTATACCCATTTTCTTATAGAGCAAAGAAGATGCTGCTGAAATCTGCAAGCTGGATGACACTCTTCCTACTGATAGTTAACTTATGATGCCTGGATAATTCAGTACAAAGGCTTTAACCCACCAGGTACTTACAGATCCTTTTGTGAGTGTTATTAAGATGGTGAGCTTGAAAACATCTCTGATGTCCCTTTCTTGGAGGGTATAATTCTATTTGTGTTGTTGTTGTTGGCTTCCATGGGTCACACACACCCTATTCCTTTGAACACACCAACCAGGTTGAGTCCAGTTTAGTTTTCATTATGTCTAGAGTGAATTTCAATACTTTTAATACAATTTTCACTTTTCTACTAGCAGCAGGTGAATGTTGGGTACTGAAATAAAAAAAAGTTTTCTGATGCAGTCATGTGTCATTATTCCATTAACTGGGCTTTACCATTTTGGTGATGCTTGAAAATGCAGTTTGACTTATTGGTCCTTGCAAAGAAAAAAAAGAATTATTACTACTGGAAAGCAGAATCAATGGATCAAAAGTGGAGAAGATAGGACAGATATTTTTGTCACACTTACAACTCTTAAATATTATAAAGGTCTTTAAGAGCTAGCTGCTATACAATCAGACCACCACATTCACTGGAGTTAGAGGTGCAAAACCCCCATGAATGTGAAAAAAAACCTAATAAAAACATTTTAAAAAACTTTTGAGAATCTCTAGAAATCTTATTTTCTGGATGTTGACTATAGATTCACATTGGAGGACTTACGAGGACCAAGGTAAGTGTTCTCTTTTGGAATCCCTAAGTCCTTTCAGTACATCTTTGCAGTCAACCTCTGGTGTATGTTGACCATAGAGTTGCCCTGGAAGAGCTAGAGATTTGTAGAGAGAACATAACATCTATGTACAATCAAATCTACAAAAATGAAAACCACAAGTGTGGAGGACCAACTGTATAGCTTTTTGGGGCTGGGGAAAGAACATGGTGCCAGGGTTATAGCAGAATCCAGGGAAGAACTGAGTGTCATTTTCAATTTGCAATTCCATTTCCGCCTAATTTCTCACTGTCCTGCCTGGTTTCTTGGGTTTAACTGTTTTAATTTACTATGTTGTTACACATATTTTACAATGTAAAGCATGTAAATTGTTTTAGATAGTTTATATTGACTTTTGATATGCAACACCCTAACATTTTTGGATATAAAATGGGATCTGAACAAAAAAAACACAAAGAAATAAATTATATACCTATATACTCGAGTATAAGTCGGGTTTTTCATCCCCATTTTTAGGCTGAAACAGCACCCCTTGGCTAATACTCAAGTCAAAGTTATTTATTATTTTACTCTGTTATTATTAGTTTCACTACATTTATTATTTTACTCTATTATTATAATTATATTTACATTATTTTACTCTATTATTATTTTATTAAATTTATTTTGCTCTCTTTGTTATTATTACATTTATTATTTTATTCTATTTATTATTATTCCATTTCCATTAGTTTATTCTATTATTATATTTTTATTCTATTTATTATTATTTACTCCCTTTACAGGCCCGTAGCCAGGATTTCGATTCGGGGGCGGGGGGGGGGGGGCTGAGTCTGAGTGAAAGAGGGTCTACCCTAGCAAACCTTTTGTATCGTTACCCAAATACCCCCATGCATATGGGATATATTGAGTATGGTGATCAGATCATGATATGAATAAACATAACAGTGTAAATAATGCACCAGTAAGGCCTTTTCGCGAACCACCATGAGAATTTCGGGGGGGGGGGGGGCTGAAGCCCCTCAAGCCCCCCCCCCCCCCCCCCCCCGGCTACATGCCTGTCCCTTTATTATTATTGGAAGGATATATAAGCACATTGAAGAAGGTTAGAATAATGTTTTAAACAGAGTTGGACAGTCTTATCTTAAAGTACAGTAAATATTCAAAAACATTTAACCTCCTGATGCCTCTGTTAATGTAATTTTAGTAAATACGGTTTCCCAGTTTTTTTGTGGTAAAATTAGATGCCTCAGCTTATATTTGGGTCAGCTTATACTCAAGTATATATGGTAACTGCTCTGTCTAGTTCATTGTTTTCTGTTTAGAGCTGTAGAAGCTAGGAACCATTGTTTGGAGGTGTTTTGCCAGTTTTTTTTCCCCTCTGAAATATAGCTAACCTGGTTTTTCTTGATAGTCTCTTTTGGGAGTACTAACAACAAACTGATCCTGCTTAACTTTCAAAATCAGTCCAGATCTATCACCTTAAGGATATTTCGGCCCTCCATGACCTGGGAGATCCAGGTTCAAGTCTCCACTTGGCCATGAAATTCACTGAGCAATGAGTCATAAAACTCACTAGGCAACCTTGGCCAAGCACTCTGTCTTTGTCTGATCTGCTTCACAGTTTTTGTGTGTGGATAAATAGGGATAAAAGAGAGCTCTGTCATGCCACTCTCAGCTCTTTGGAGGAAAGAGCATCTATGTGTAGCTGATAAATAGCACAATGAGAAATTGGAAGGTCTGCTTTTTTACTTTTTGTTATACCTACGGAGTGGCACACAAAAATTGGAGATCAAATGATGAGTTTTAAAAAACAATCTAGTAAGCTGGAATTACCATCTACATTTCCACAAGGAAAATATGAAAAATCACCCATTACAGTACAAAAGAAGTACTGGAGACCCGCTGTATGGCGACCTCCATTGTCTTGTCATTCACAGTTCAACATACAGTAAAGTTCAAAGAATTCAATCATAAACCAAAACTTCACCAATCTGTGTTTGGATCCCAAGTGTATTATCTGTAATTTACAACCAATTTAAATGGCATTAAAATCCTTCCCCTTATGGGAATTTGAATTTGCATCCTACCACTGAATTAAACACCAATGGATTTTTTCCTATAAAGGATATAATGCTCCTTCAAGTCTGTATGAAATAATAAAGTGCCCATTCATTAATGTGTAGACAATGTGACCCTTGAATTTTGCAGAACTAAAATAGAACCTAAGGTGATATTTTTGTTACTATAGCTTTGACTATTAGTGCAATCAAATTTCACAGTTTGGGGTTTAAAAAATAATATTATTCTTAGAGTAAAATCCAGTCACTCACAAGAAGATATCCCAAAAGCAGTCACGGAAAAACCGCAAGACCGTCCTTTTCCTATTTCTTGTAATCAAAGGCAGACAGCAGCCTGGAAAAAAACATTACGTTCTGTCCCACTTGGAGACTACTCATGGAGGACACATGACTCCTTAGGAACCTGTGTCACTCAATGAAATCCAATGCAGAACAAAAGGGGAGGAAATTAGAACAAAACATATTTGGCAAAACTAATTGCATTAGCTTCTCTTTGCATCAATTGTACTGGACCAGTAATTGATTCTGGAAATAAGATTAGTCCTGGCTAATACTTCCTGTATAAAGAATTTTAATGATTGGAATTCCAGCTAGCCATATTTCTTCCCCATTATTTTTTGATGTAAAGTACATTCATTATGCAGTTCAGGCAGGGGCGGTTCTTCCATTACGTGAAGTAAGCGACCGCGGAATACTTTGTTTTTCCCAGGGGCGCTCTGGCGCCTCCTTAAATGCCCCTCCAATTGGGCCTCGTCCTACGCGCAGCGGTGGTGGCAGGGGCAGCGGTGGGAGGAGGCAGAAAAGCCGCGCATGGGGCAAGGGGGAAGGGAAAGGCACGCGCCTCTGCCCTTCCCCTCTCACCCTGCATGTGCCTTTCCTAGCGGTAGAGGCAGGAAAGGCGTGCGAGGGAGAAGAGAAAGATGCACGCCTTTCCCTCCCCTCATGCCCCGTGCACCTTGTAGAGCGGTGAGAGGAGTGTGGGGCAGCAGCGAGGCTTGGCCATCTCCTTCTCCTCTGGGCGCTTCTTCCTTCTCCTCTCTGTTTAGACACCTCCAAATGGAGAGGAGGAGGAGGAAGACCCTGGAGGAGAAGAGGGGGAAGACCTTGCTGCTGCTGCTGCTCTGTGCTACCCTCTTCTCACCCCCTTCAAGGCAAGGTCTCGAAGGGGGCGAGAAGAGGAGTGTAGGGCAGCGGCAGCAGCGATGCTTGGCCATCGCCTTCTCCTCTGGGCTCTTTCTCCTCCTCCTCTCCATTTAGACACCTCCAAATGGAGAGGAGGAGGAGGAAGACCCTGGAGGAGAAGGGGGGAAGACCTCACTGCTGCTGTTGCCCCACTCCGTGCTCTTCTCTCTGCCCTTTGAAGCCTCTGCTTCGCCTGGAAGGCTCAAAATGTTCCAGCAGCATTCTCTCCTGACGTTTCACCCACATCAGTGGCAGGCATCCTCAGAGATTGGGAGGTCTGTTGGAAACTGACTCACCCCCATTTCCTTCTCAGCTTTGGAATTATTACTATTATTATTATATTTTATTATATTTATTATTCTATTTACAATTATTATTTATTACGTTATTATTTTTAACATGAATTATTTATATTTATTAGATTGTTATGTGTTATAAATGGCAGACATCTTCAGAGGTTGGGAACTCTGTTGGAAACTAGGCAAGTGGGGTTTATATATATCCATGTGGAATGATGTCCAGAGTGGGAAGAAGAACTCTTGCCTGCTTGAGGCAAGTGTGAGTGTTGCCATTGGCCACCTTGATTAGCACTGAATGACCTTGCAGCTGGATGCCAAGTTTTTAAACTTTGTGTTTTCTATATACATTACAAATTTACCCTTGGTTTGCTTCTGATGCAGCAAATAACCTTGCAGCTTCAAAGCCTGGCTGCTTCCTGCCCGGGGGAATCCATTGTATTAGCTGGCCTTGATTGACTCTTGTCTGCAAGGCCATTGAATGCTAATCAAGCTGATGGGATTTGGAGTACCTTCAACTGATTCAGCTCAGACTTCCACAGACCATTAAAACTCCCATTAATGACAGATCTGAACCAAACTTGGCACACAGAACCTCCATGACCAGCAGAAAACACTGGAGGGGTTTGGGAGGAATCCACAGTAATAGGATCCTAGTGTTGCAAGAGACCTCCAAGGGCCATCTTGTCAAACCTCCTTCTGCCATAAGGGAAAAACACAATCCAAGCACTCCTAACAGATGGCTATAGAGACTCTGCTTAATAATAATACTATTATTAATAATAGTAATAGAATCATAAAGTAGGGAGACCTCCAAGGTCCATCCAATCCAACTTCCTTCTGGCATAAGCAAAAAGCACAATTAAAACACTCCTGATAGATGGCCATTTAGACTCTCAATAATAATAATAATAATAATAATAATAATAATAATAATAATAGCATCCTGGGGTAGTGTGGTGGTATGCAAAATAAAGTAATGAGAAGCAGCCAGAGATTTTTTTGTTTGACAGACATAGATTGGATTAGTATGTGTTTTGCTGCCAAATTTGGTGCCAGTTCGTCCAGCGGGTTTTGAGTTATGTTAATCCCACAAACGAACATTATATTTTTATTTATATAGATAAGGTTATTTATCTTTAGTTGTCTCAGTGGACTTACTTGTCGTGGCCCAAAATATTTTATTTTCTTTGGAATTGCTATGCATTCTAGAAGAAGTCCTTGCAGAATGGAAGCCGTTCGTTCCATAAACACACAATATTTATTTAAGTGTGTGTGTGATGGAATGCATTGCAATTTGCAATTCCAAATAAATTAATATATATATGTGTGTGTGTCTGTGCATGTATGTATGTATGTGTATGTATATGCATGTATGTATTAAGGGCTGTTCTGTCTTCAATTGTCTCAGCGGAATTGTCATAATGCAAAGATCTTGTATTTTCTGTGAAACCTTTGTGTCATACTTGTAGATCAAAAATAACAACAAAAACTTAAAATTGTTGCCAAGTTTAATAAAATATTTGCATTTAAAAAACATTAATTTGTGTTAATTCTATGTAATGTAACTATATGAACATAATGTAAGTAACCTTCTGGTTTTAAGGTAACTCTTTACTCACCTCTACCTTTTATTTTTCAGTGATTGGTTTTTGGGGGTTTTTTTTGGGGGGGGGGGGGCGCCAAAATAATGTTTGCTTACCATTGAAAATTACCTAGGGCCGGCCCTGAGTTCAGGGACAGGGATTTCAGAGAGGCATGAAACCAGATTTCTGTAAATATTCATAAATCATTATATCCTTTTTAAAAAAAAAAAAAAAAAAGATGAAGTCCTTATCTGTAATTGCCTCTTAAATGTTCTATACAAAAAATTCATATTGTTGCATTTTGTTAGATTTTATTATTCACACAAAAATCCTATGTAAGCTTTCATACAATGTGCATTTGTGTACACTTAACTAACTCTGATAGTAAATTGCCAAGATGAGTAGTTTGACACCAACAAGAATGCCTGATGTGCATTGGTGCCACATGTGAATTGGGACTGGTCCAATGCTCACTGGTCCCATTGTACATAGGTCCCATTGCTCACTTGGTATGTGATACATAACAGGAATCCTCTATTGGATATAGACATTGTATTTCTTCACAATTCTAATTCCTGTGTGTGTAAGATCAATCATGAAAATACAATTCTGTCCAAGATTCTGGCCATGATTTATATAAATGTATAATACATCCTATAATGTTTATGGGCCAGTGTGGTGTCATTGTTTGTTGAGTTAGATCTTCAGATTTTGAATCCTTGCTTAGCCACTGGAACCCAAGGGAAAACCTTCAGCAAGTCAGAAAGGGAAGCCCATGACAAAGCTTCTCAGAACAAATCATCCCAAGAGCACCATATGATAAACTCACAATAAATAAATAAATAAATAAATAAATAAATAAATAAATAATAATCTTTATTTATCTCCCCCTCTCTCCTAAAAGGGACTTGGGGTGGCTTACAACAATAATACAACACACATAGTCATAATCATCAACCAAAACAACACATATCAACAAATTGTAGTACAAAAACAAAAGCAGCCATAAAATATTAAATCATAACATCAAAACATCACTATCATATTAAATATTAAATTACAACACCAAAACATAACTATCATATTCAATACTGGGTTTTAACTTTGCTTTTGGCAGTGTTTCTTAATACACATTAAGAAACGTTTGTTCTTTCTGTTCTGATGTTTGTTCATTTTTTGGTGCTGGTCTTTGACCGTAATAAATAAATATATATCAAAACATCACAAGGTATAAAATTTTGCATTGGAATAAAACATATAATACATACGATGCAAAAACCAGCTCATATTAATAGCCAATTAAAATCCAGTGGGTATTGAAATCAATTTAAAAGCCTCCATCACTTAAGTTATAGTCAAAGGCTTGCTTCCACATCCATGCTTTTAGTTATTTTCTGAAAGTCATTAGAGTGGAGGCCAATCTGATCTCTTTGGAAAGAGCATCCCAGAGCCAGGGGCCCACAACCAAGAAGGCCCTCTCCCTCATCCCCACCAACCTCACCTGTGAGGGTGATGAGACTGTGAGAAGGGCCTTCTTGGCAGACCTTAAGGCCAAGTAGGTTTATAGGGGGAGACATGGTCACGCAAATAGGCTGGACCCAAACCATTTAGGGCTTTATAGGTAATAGCCTGCATTTTGAATTGGGCCCAGAAACACACAGGTAGCCAATGGAGCTGCTTTAACAAGGGAGTAGTGTGCTTCCGTAGTCAGCTCCTTTTAGAAGTCTGGCTGCTGCTCTTTGCAATACACTGGAAATAAATATTTTCTTTTTAAAAATGTGTGTGTGTTTTTTTCTTTAAAAAAATAAATGCACATATTTATTTTTTAAAAGAAAGAATAAAAATATGAAACTACAATATGGCTAAAAATTTAAAAGTACCGATGAAAAAATGTAAGAAAACAGAGCGAGAGAGCGAGAGGTGATTTTGATCTTAATTTTAGCATATACATGAATATGGATACTCTTCAACACTACAATGTATCTCCTTCTTCCAAAGGTCTAATAATCAAAAACCAAAACTTACCAGGACTTTCTTTCTTTTTGCAAAATGTGTATAAGGAGTTTCCAGTCTTCAAAAATGTCACCAACAATCTTTGTTTCTAATCAGATGATTTATTCATTTCTGCTAATTCCACTCAGTTCCACAACCATGCCTTGGTAATATGTGTGTTGAATTTTTCCATCTTTGTATGTTCAGTGGTCTTGCTATTGTGGTCATATGTTGAAGCAATTTCCCACTATTCCTTTCCAAAAGAAGACATTCTGGTCTTAACTGAAAATTATGCTTTCAAATCCTCTGCATCAATGTGTGCATTTTCCTCCAGCAAGAATAACGTGTTTACCTTTACAAAATAGTCAAAGCAGTATACGGAGTCCAGTGTGATATAAAACATTTGTTGCTGTGTGCGAGAGGGTTGGGCTGGATGTGTTGTGTTCTCTTCCAACTGTATGATTCTATAATTTAGAATAATAATAATAATTAATAATAATAATAATAACAACTATTTTATTGCTTACCTGCCTTTCCTCATGGCTTGAGATGGTTCCAGAATAATATTTTAATGATTTTTATTGAAAGTTAATATGATTACACAGAAAGTAGGGGAATATTTCAAAGAGGATAGAAAAGTGGGAAATGAAGAGAAAAGAGAATATATGTGTGTGTGTGTGTGTGTAAAGAAAATTGACTTCCATTCCATTTTCATGGTTTCTTCTCTCCTTAACTTATTTAAACTTTAATTCTACATTTAACTTTTATCTCTACTGTTATTGTCATAATCATGAAAGAGATCCCAATTGGTCCTTTTTAGAATATTTCCGGATTTTCTTCTTTAGTAAAAAAGTCAGTTCATCCATATCTTTTATTTCTCTCACCTTGTCCAACCAGTCATCAAGAACTGGAACTTGCTCCTGTTTCCACATTTTCACAAAAAGTAATTCTTGCAGCTGTTGTAATAAATGTAAAAAGTTCATCATCATTTTCACTTAGCTGTAACTCCACATCCATGAAACCTAAGAGATAATATTCAGATTTCTTTATAAAAGTCCTCTAAGATTTTTTGTATCTCCTTGTGGACTCGTGTCCAATACTTTGAGGTTACCTTACAGGTCCACCACATATGAAAGAATGTGCCCACCTGATCACAGCCTTTCCAACATTTATCCGAAATATTTTTATACATGTGGTCCAATTGTTTGGGAGAGGTATACCACCTGTGGAACATTTTTATCCAGTTTTCTTTTAAGTCCATGGCATAAGTATATTTTAGGTTTTTTGTTCCACATTTGTTCCCATTCCCTGAATTGAACTGGCCTTCTTAAATTTTCCGCCCATTTAACCATGCAGGTTTTAACCTCTTCCTTTTCCGTTGCCCACGTTAACAAGTTATTATAAATTTTTGTTATTATTTCCAGAATAATTAAAACACATAAATATTGCAAAAACACTACAAATGCAGATATTAAAATGTATTTCTATAAAATAATACTGTAGAGTCTCGCTTATCCAACATAAACGGGCCAGCAGAATGAAAATATTGGATAATAAGGTGGGATTAAGGAAAAGCCTTGTTGTTGTTGTTCATTCGTTCAGTCGTCTCCGACTCCTCGTGACCTCATGGACCAGCCCACGCCAGAGCTCCCTGTCGGCCGTTACCACCCCCAGCTCCCTCAAGGTCAGTCCAGTCACTTCAAGGATGCCATCCATCCATCTTGCCCTTGGTCGGCCCCTCTTCCTTTTGCCTTCCACTTTCCCCAGCATAATTGTCTTCTCTAGGCTTTCCTGTCTCCTCATGATGTGGCCAAAGTACTTCAACTTTGTCTCTAGTATCTTTCCCTCCAGTGAAAAAGGAAAAAGCCTATTAAACATCAAATTATGATATATATATTTTTACAAATTAAGCACCAAAACATGTTTTATAAATTAAGCACCAAAACATTTTTTACAACAAATCAACAGAAAAAGCAGTTCAATACATGACACCGTTATGTAGTTACTATATTTATGGATTTAGCACCAAAACAGACAAGGTTTCTTTCTTTCTCCCACCCTGGACATTATTCCACAGGTAAATATACACTCCAATTCCCTCAGCTATGGATCCAGGCGGGAGGCAGACTGTGCTGGATAATACAGAACATTGGATAAGTGAAGGCTGAATAAATGAGACTCCACTGTATTACACAACATAGAGATCAAACAAAAGACACACATTTAAAATTCATGCTTAAAGACTTGCTTATAATGTCTATGATGATGATGATGATGATGATGATGATGATGATGATGATGATAATGATGATGATGATGATTTTAATAGCTTTAATCCTAGTCAAACATGGGCAGAAGAAGTCACTGCATGTGAAAACTCCATTAACAGATTACTGCAATTAAACGTTTTGGTAAAACTCTTCTGAACAGACCTTGGCAAGAAAAGCCTATGATGGGTTCCCCATAGGTTGGAGGCAATCAGTAATAACAACAACAACTGGACATAGAAGGGGAGCCTCAGAGATGTAAAAGGAAAGGGAGGGATAAAAGTGAGAAGGCAGAATCAAGTCTCTCTGTTTCCATAGCAATGGCAATATTGCTTTGACACAACAGTACCCACCTCCCCACCCCACCCCATCCGCACACACTCACACTCTGCTATTACAACTAAGCAGCAAGTGAGGAAATAGATTCAGAGCCTTTCTTCCAGTTAGATCACAAAGAATGTAAATTACTAAATGCAAATGTGCTACTCTCTGTAGAGACTCATCGTTGCTTATTACCAATAGATAATTTTTATAGCTTTAGTTCCTTGATTATAAAATGCAAGGATAATAAATTGGCATAGCCTACATACACCAGCAGTAAGTACAGGATATAGTTTGCAGCTCCCCATCTTGAATGTTAAAATATTAATTGAATAATAATGAAGGCAGCATAGTTATCTCTATCATCCAGAGGTGGGGGCCTTTCTAGCGTTGCATCAATAATGCAGACAAAGTTGTGCCAATGCTATTGCATTTGCCATATATTTAATACATAGCAGAATTATACTCATTTCATAAACTGAATACAATTGTATCTATATCTGTCTGTCCGTTCATCTATCCAATTGCTTTTTTTCTTATCATGCTTCCATAACATGCACACACATATTGGGAATTTAGCAGACTTGTCCTGGATATCATAATTGTTCTCCACTTCATTGAGTGAAAATGTGTGAAATGCAGAATATTATACTTTCTTGGGAGATGTGGAAAATCATACTAAAAATAAGCTATTTAGCAGCCAACAGTTCCCTCTATAGCTGCAGATCCAGTTCCAGGAGCTTGTCAAATAGGAGCCAAGCAAATGCAAGATTGACAAATAGACAACAAGGCCAAAAAAGCATTTTGTGTGCACATTTGAGGAGAACTTCAATTCTGATTCAGCGTCTATTTAATGGAAAGAGACATACATTCTAGACTTGTAAGAAAATAGATTTAAGTAAATTTAGAAAAATGCTGGGTGTGATCTCATTGTCAATAATATTAAAAGAGTTGAGATTTCATGATGGATGGGAGTTTCTCAAAATAAGTATTGAAGGCACAATTTGTGGGTTGAATAGCGTCTTAAACAACAACAACAACAACAACAACAACAACAACAACACACTTAATTTATATTCTACTCTATCTCCCCGGGGGGGGGGGGGGGCAGAGTGGATTACAACATACACAGATTAGACAAACATTCAGTACCTTAATACAATGGAATAACAATGACATACAAATACACAGAACAAAGGTAAAGGCTTCCCATTTCGTCTTCAGCTTTCTGGAGGAGGTGCTCAACTCTGTCCATGAGGAGGTGGCTTTCTTCCATTTCCAAGTCGAGGAGCCGGTTGTCCATAGACAGCCCCGGTTGTGTTGCCAGCATGGCTGCCTGGGCACCTTTATTACCTTCCCACTGAAGTAGTACCTATTGATCTATTCATATTTGCGTGTTTTCAAACTGCTAGGTTGGCAGAAGCTAGGGCTAACAGCAAGAGCTCACCCTGACCCACAGCTTTGAACTGCCAACCTTTGGGTCAGCAGGTTCAACAGTTTAGCAGTTTAATCCATTGCACCACCACAGCCCCTACATTTGATCATTATGATCTCACAACTACTGAACAGAATGCCAATCAGAATGTGAAAGTATTTATAGCATATCAAAATTTTTCTCCCCCCCCCCCCCCCGCCACAATTAAATGTGGGATACCTCATTAAGGGCCCTTCTACACAGACCCGAAACCTGCTAGAAGCTGGCATTTTAAATTATTGTCCCTTGGGGGGCGGTGGTATTGCCCCCAGCCTCTAGCCCCCCATTTTCCCAGTAAACTTTGCAGGCCTCTCATAGCAAGCTCCAGTCACATCAAAATGATGTGCCAGGAGCTTTGGAGAGAGGAGGAGGAAAATCCTTTCTCCCATCCCAAGGGAGCATGGCTGTGGGGATGGACCCTCAGAATCACAAAAAGCAATCCTGAGAATCCACCCCCACGTCCCCATACCTGGGAAGGTGCTGAGTTACCTGGAAGGTCTGCACCTTTCCAGGTATTGTTTTAAACTGGATTAGCTTGAAGCATTGTTTGGATGCCTCATGCTAATCCAAAAACCCTGAATCACCAGGCTAGTATGAAGATTTGTGACCAGTAAAGAATGGGGTACAAAGTGATCCCATATTTAGGAATACTAAAAGAGAAGAGGTTGGGATTTTATTAAAAATGAATATTGAAAGCACAATTTGTGGCTTGCAGGTTGTTACATTTGGTTGTTATGACTCACAAGTACTGAACAGAACACCAGCCAGAATTCAGTACTTAGCTATAACACCTCAGCATAAGACACCAGACTATTATGATGCTGAGTGACCAATAAAGAGTGGGAAAACAGTTTTAGGGTGTAATAATAATAATAATAATAATAATAATAATAATAATAATGGTTGTGCAATCATGTGCTATATTGCAAAGGAAGGAATTTGCCAAAGCATTTTTAAGTATTCCTTATGAAACCCATGAGGTTTCCATAAGTCGAGAGGCAACTTGAAATCACACAAACACACACACAGGCATCAGTAGGTGAACTACTGCAAGTCTTAATGGCCATATAATTGGAATACATTGGATGTAAATGGGGTTAATACAGAAATGACATTACCCAGTAGGAAGTCTTCTGGGATTGCATTCATTGTGCATACTAATTAAAGGGCATAGTGAATACCAATTAATGACTGAGAGACGGGTGTGGGGCCTTCCTCCCCCTTTCCTTGTCATATCAGAATCTAACAGCTTCACAGCAGAAGTCAACATAAAAATGTCATTGGAACAGCAATTCACAGTCACAGCAAAATTTATGAGGAAAGCTGCTTGTGGCTGTCTCACTGCAGTCAGATGAGTCAAGTGAATCACTGGTTCATTCACTAATATCAAATGATCAAAGTGAATCATACAATAACACTCTACGTCTGTTTTTTAAAATAAAAAATTTACATTAGTGGAAGGGGGGGAAAAGCCTTTTCAATGCATCTTTAAAAGGATCTGATTAGAGTTTAAGACAAAATGGACCTTAGTATTTAATCTGCTGGAAGTGCTTCTCAAAATTATTTTAAGCCCTCCGAGTTTCTTGTGTTATTAATGAACACTTATCTCTCTGTAATATTTAAAGCTCAAGAACTGAGCATGAAAAATCAGAGCCTAAAGGTTGCAGGAGGGAGGAAGAAGAACTGTTTTCATGGTTTCTTTTATTACCCAGTTTCAAAAAATGCAGAGAAGGTAACACATAACTTGGTCCAACGATTATTAAATAATGGGAACAGGTTCACTCCCAGCCAGCACAGCAACTGTGAACTACTGTACAATTGTGTTAAAACCAGTGTTAGTCGTTCACAATTCTGTGGGTGTTCTGATGCATTTATAGATGTTTCATGGATGCAAGCTTTTCTGTTGTGTCGATGTGCAAGAAAACTCTGCATTTACCAAGTAGCATGCATGCAGATTGTCCAACGAACAGGAAAACAATTCACACAAACAGGAAAACCATTTGGTCTATAGCCAGAGAATAGTTGTTTGTACAAGAAGCTATGGATTAAGGTATGTACAGCACTTGGAAAACTTCCTTTGGGACTATGAATATTTGAATTACTCTAACTACCAGCCATGCTAGTGGGGAATTTTGGGAGCTATAATCCAAAAATCATTATGCATCAATCGTGCTATGCGTCAAGCTATACTGCTCTTGTTGAGTCCAATCTTATTTGCATCAAGCTAATGGTTACTGCAATTTTAAGAAGTGAAGTACCTATCAACAAACACAACGAGCTTACAAAAGCATACCGTTTCATTTTTGTAGTTAAAATAGTTTAGAAATTGGGCTTTATGTCCAACGACGAGATAGGTAAATCCAGGGTGGCATCCAACTTACACCAAATTTTGTTTTTGGTGTAAGCATCAGCTGAATAGCTTGATTCACATTAATAGGTGGACACAAACGGTAGCATTGCTCAGACAGTCTTTCCAACCACTGATGGGTATATGTCTATAAATCCTACCGAGTCATTCATTGGCACAGATTCAAATTTTGTTTTTAAAATCAGAGATACAATAAAATCTTCATACTCTGGCATGGATTTTTAAAAAACATTTTTCATGGAACGCCTATGATGATTTTGTAGAACATCAGGGTTCCACAGAACAGCATTTGGAAACCACTGTTTTAGCAGATGGCAATGCAGTTTCCCTGCAAAGGACATGTCTACAAATCCTGATTCACAAACACAGTAATCTGAATAAGCAAAAAGCTGTGATGTGAAAATTGTCAAAGTAAACGTTGAATTAAGACAACTGGATAAATCTCTTTATCTTACCATGATCTAGGGATATGACATATTCCTGTGTCAGTTCTGAGAGATTTCATTACTGAAACAGCCAGCATTGCTTTGAAATATCTAGAAATAACCCAAACCAATTCTGGGATGTCAATTATCTGAAAAACAGCGCCTACTATAATCCAAACTGTGTGACTACTTTGGGCATCCAGTGGTTTCATGTATATTATGTATAGCATTTACATTACAAGACAGTTGTAGCTAATCCATATCATACACTCCAACATTTTACAGATAAAACAAGGACATGTAAGTCCCAATAACCTCAACATGTAGTCAAAGAAGCAAATGTTATTCACACAATCTGGGAGGGCTGCAGCAGTTTGTTTATGCCTGCATCTACTGGGCAGGGAAAGATTCTCTTAGTCTATTCTTATTAGCCCTGCTGATTTAATTGAGTGCAAATTATATTTTTTTTTCTTTGAACTCACTTTGGAGCAATTGAAGTTAGCAGAGGATAATGTGGGAAAGCAAGAGTAAGAGAGAGAGAAACTGGATCATTTTAAAAGCTGTTGAAAAAATGGGACCTTGGAGAATAAATTGTGTCTCTCTCTACCACTTGGAAATGTTGGTGGCTATGCGGTATTGCTTTTGACTACCATAGCTCCATCCTGTGGAATAAAATGAAGTAATTTATCTAGGATAGGAGGATATGTACCCAGTGAGTATATGCTAAATCATAAGGGCCAAGGCAGAGAAACCAACTCATTAGGTTGAAGACAAGCCACAGAGATTTATTAGGATTTGGCTAAAAGGGATGCAAGTATAGCAATTTGCTTCAAAATGTACAAGCATAAACATGCAGAGAAATGCAAGACATCTTATAGAGTTCTGACATCCATTCAAATCTCCTGCTCCCTCCCCTGTATGGCCAGAAAATAGGCTGGCTAGGATCTGCACTGGGATTGGCTGAAAGCTTCACTGATGTCATGGCTACAAACAGGATTCCTATGGCAGGGAGAACGGTGTCTGCGCATTGGCCAGGGTGAAAGACCAAACAGCCACAGAGATGTCTGAAAGGGCACAATCCAGGGGAAAACAGTACCAATTATTTGATTAGGAGTTTTTATTAGCTTAACTGTTGAGTTCCATGTTATACAAAGTTATGGAGCTCAGGAAACAAAGGTGCAAGACTCAGAGAACAAAGGTGCAAATCCTGCAAAATGAAGGGTTAGGCTGTCAATAAAAGAGTTAACAAATGCACATACTCTTAAGACCCTGTTTCTACGAGGGAGCATCAGGCTCTCAGCCTCAGGTGAATTATACAAACATGTTGCTTATGTGGCTATCAAGGGAAATCACCTATCTTTACATACACACAATGAACCTGATGATTATCTGGCTTGGAAAATAGCCAGAGGGATCTGCCTGACTTTTGTATTCTCAGGGGATTATTTCAGCAGGATCATGGAGGGATGGCCGTCTCTGGGATACATTTTGATACATTTCTATATGGCAGTTTATTTATTTTATACAGGACAGAGCTACAATACACAGCTGAAAGATACAAGTTACACAAAAATCATAAAGTAGATACAATTTATTGACAGTTTAGATACAATATAGTTTATGGTGGTACAGTTACTGTTGCGGCTGTTCTCTCTTCTGAAGCCTTGCACTTGCACAACTCTGGACTTCAGGAAAAGGCTTTTTAAATTAAAAAGGTAAAAAAAATCATACATTTAATGATGGTCTCTTGGTGAACTATAAATCTTCTGGATGGAGAGGTTACCATGGCTCAATAATATTATAATTTATAATTTGGGGAAGGACTTAAGAGTCCTCTGCTAGTGAGCTCTAATGCTGGAATTCCATGGAAGTGCAGGAGAGTTCACTAGCTGAAATGGTTGAATCTCTGACCTCCAATTTTCCAATTATAAGGACACAGAAAGTGGAAAAATCCTTGGAAAATTAAAAACTGCCACATATATACTGGATCTTTGCTCTTCCCGACTTAAAAGCCATTCAAAGGAGGGAGGAGGGAACTAACTGAGTTTCTTAAGAGTAGCAATTGATGTTTTTAGTTTCAATAGGAGATTCCATCTTACTGGACACATCCACACAGAATTAGATAATTTCCAGCCAGTCAATATTTCACACTTTTGGGGAAAGTGTGAATTCATCCAGTTCTTTGTTCAAATTATTCCCAACTGTGTTGTCTTTTCCTCTTGGGTTTTCATTTCAGAGTACAATAGGGTAGCAAGGTGACCAAAACAATATGTGGCAAGAAATGATGCTGTATCCCATTCATTACAGAAAAATAAATAACAATTACAGTTTAACATATAAGATCAGGCAAACATTGTTAGTAACTGTAGGTGGTGATTTTAAGAGTCCTGCTCTCTGCCCTTACTTTTATTCCATTTGACTGGATACGGAGAAAAATAATGGCCTTGCATTATAGTCTAACAGTTTCCTGCTGCAGGAACTACATTAGGATACCTGCTGTGTATTTGATTAATGATCTACCTGTGACTTTTGGAGATCTGGACTGGGTTTTCTCCCCCTAAATGGCTTGATTTCAGTTTTATAACTACCTTAAAACTGACATTAATTGCAATGTTGTTAAGGTGATATTTCTAAGGCATCCGCATATATATGCTACAGCTGTAAACTGTTACTGAAAATGTTGATCTTGTCGTTCTCAAGTAGATAAATAAACATCTGAATATACATTTAATATCCCTTTGCTCATCTGTGCAAAATGTTCACATCATTTATTTTCATTTCCCCCGTATTGGAACTATATTTCCTAATCTTATTCCCACCCTTCTCAAAAATCCATCCTTTTGTGTTTGCATTGCAAGAGTCCTCATTCGGCTTTAAATCACTCCTTAATCCTTATTACTGCAATTCACCCACCCCTTCCCTGGTCTTCTGTTTTCACATCTCAGGCACTGATCCCTTTCTTGTATTCTGTGGCTCACCTTATTTATCTTATGATTAAATTACTATTTTTATTTGCCTCTTTCATTTATGTTTGATAAGAACAAAAGAAAAGCCCTGCTGATCAGATCAAAGGCCTGTCTAGTTCAGCATCCTGTTTTCACATAGTGGCCAACAAGATGCTTCTTGGAAACCCATGAGAGGGAAGAAAGACAGCAACCCTTCCTTCCTTCCTCTGCTTCCTTGCAGCTATGAATCGGTAGCATTTTGCTTCTGAATCTGGGCTTGGTAAATGTTCCTCTTTTGGATTGTAAGTCCCCATATCCTCTAGTCAGCAAAGGAACTGAGCAGTTCAATAAAACACACCCATAATTAATATTTTCCATCTGGACATCAGGCTGTCATTTAGCTTTTGTTTCATATTGATTTAAATCATTCGAAACTACATCTTACATGTATAGACACCAGGGTAGAAAGGGTTAAAATAAAACAGTTAAGAGTCAAAATATGACATCAAGACAAAGAAAAGCAGGAAAAAAAATAGAAAATGACGTGTCAGCTAATCTTGATGAATGAAAGAGTTTCATCCTGGCACTGAGAAAAACAAACAAAACAAAAACAGCTTGACACCACTTTAACTGCCACGATTCAATGAATCCTGAGGTTTATAATTTGGAGAGGCATCAGCACCTCTTTGGAAGAGATGCCTAAGGACCTTGTAAAACTACAACTTTCAGGATTCTATAGCAAATGGCAGTTAAAATAGTCCCAAACTGTGGATGCAGAATCATAGAATAATGGAGTTGGAAAAGACCACATGGGCCATCTAGTCCAACTCCCTTCCCTGCAGAAAAAGCACAAAGTGTAAGCTCACAGCAGCCATTCCCAATAACGACACAGGACTCCGATCCGTAATCAATTAGAAACCTTTACTGCTGGATGTTCAGACATAAAGAAAGCCGGGATTGACCAGCATCCACTGGTCATCTCTTTTATACCCTCCCCCACATTTGAAAACCCTTTTCCAGCCAGGCTAGAAGTCCTGTGCAACGCTCCAACCGCTTTCCCCCGAGGTCACCAGCTGCACAGTTCTTATCAGAGTCCTATGTCAGGACTCTGGTTTTTAGCGCCAAAATCAAAGGCCTGGAAACCGGCTCCTGACACAAAGTATCCCTGACATATAGTCATTCAGCCTCTGTTTAAAAGTTTCCAAGAAAGGAGCTTCTACCACACCCCAAAGCAAAGAGTTCCACTGTTGAACAGTCCCTACTATCAGGAAGTTCTCCCTAATGTTCAGGTGGAGTCTCCTTTCATGTAATTTCTATGTGAATTAAGCAACTTCAATGCATTTTATGTGGCCATCCCATTCAACCTCATGTATCTCATCATAATGTTAAGCAGTAATTATTTTAATAGTGTTATATATTTTAAAAAATATTGAACACATTTATATGTTTTGCTCATAAATGACAAAAATGTAGGAAATGCATGTTATCTTACAAATCATATAGTTTTAAAAAATATAAATGAAAGGTTTTGATGAACTATGTTGTGTCCCCATATATTTCATCATTACAATTTATGTATCAATCCATAGCTCTAATAAGGGGTTGGTTTAACTTAAATGAATTGATTGCTTGTCACAAAATGATGCATGTTTAAAAACTGTGCCACCAACATGCAATATTTGGAAGGCTCTGATCTAGTAGATCAACTATGGCTTAAAGAGTCTAAGTAGATCATACGTTAATTGTGCAGCATGCAATTACACCTTGGATATATATTTTTTAAATGAATAATTTTGGGCATCTTGTGAAGACAGTTTTTATTAGGGTCACATGATGTGAGGGAAGATTGTTGTTTAACATTTCCATTCTGAGTCATCTTCCAGAGTAAATTTTCCCATCTTCCACAGTTGGCTTATGAAGAAAACTCCAGTTGGAGCCTAATGTTAGATTTAAAGAAAAGCTTAGTTCATATGTATGGTTTGCAATAGAGTCCTTTACTAAAATGGTACTTTTGGCCACCACTTGGATAAGATATGATATGATGATATGATATGATATAATATGATATGATATGATACAATACAGCATAACATAACAAAGTACCAATCTTGGCAGATTTATTTTAAAAGTCACATAACATCATCAGCCCTTCCATGACCATGTTTCAAATGAATACTTTCTTCAGTGTAACCAAAGTAAACATAGGAAGGAATAGGGGAGAAAACCTGTGATATTTTTTTTTTAAAAAAAGATAGTGGGAGGAAATGGTATGAGAGGATTTGTTTAAACTGACAAAAAGCATGTGATTTAGGCCAGACTACTCAGGCTTTTTGTTTGGAAGTAGAAGGGAAGAGGTATTATGATGAAATAGGTCATTTTTCTTGCATTGTTTCTAACACACCATATTTTTCACTTTGGATAAGTACCAGGGGATACAGTTGGATTGTTTTTTTTCTGAAATGAATTGGCCAGATACAATGAAAGTGAATAGCAAATTCCATTCCCAGCTGTTTACTTTCTTTATGAACCCCCTGCTTTTGCTTGTTCTCCTCCCTCCCTCCATCTCTGTCCTTTCATATTATATAGTCAAACATAACATAATTCAATATGTTTTCTGGTGTACATTTCCCTGATTATGCCTTGTAAACTAATTAACTGAATAAATGAAATGAATCAAGAAAATAAGCTTTACATCTTATGTGCTTATTTCTAATATTTATTTCATTATGCTCTATAGGGAGCATACCATGCCCCTATTGAAGCAGCTCCACTGGCTCCCAACAAGTTTTCAGGCCCAATTCAAAGTGCAGGTTATTATACGCTTCGGGTCTAACCTATCTTCAAGACCGCATCTCCTTCTTTGAACCAGCGCAATCCTTGAGATCTGCTGGGGAGGACTTTCTCTCAGTCCCACCACCGCCACAGGTGTGGTTGTTGGGGACAAGAGACAGGGTCTTCTCAGTAGTGGCTTTCCGGCTCTGGAATGCCCTCCTTAAAGAGATTAGATTAGCCCCAAATCTCCAAACCTTCTTTTCGGGCCTAAAAACATGGCTATTTATATGGGCCTTTGACCTGGAGTAATGTACTATGGTCATGTGATGATGTTCACCATTGTTATTTGGCATTTTAGTTCATATTTGAAGAAACCCAATGACCCACAGGTATGACTGTGTTTTAGATTTTTAAATTTTATTGATTGACATTGTTCATTTTTTTATTCAGTGAAATTGTGTGTTGTTTTGATAATATGTAATTCTATTTTATTTGAGGCACTGTGAGTGCTTTGTTAGCTGCTCCGAGTCCCTTCGGGGAGGTGGTGATGGGGTACAAATAAAGTTTTTATTCATTTATTTTCATTCACATGCATGGCCCTCTGTATGCATGGATTATGAAGCTATGGATTCAATCATTTATGACTGGAATATATATATATATATATCTAAAAAAGCAAATATTGATTTTGTAAAATCATCATTATTATCATCATCATTAGTAGAGTATTTGACTTTTGGGAAGTTGGTGATATTCTGAAATTTGATTGAAAGTTAGGCTGTATGGATATAAGTGTTGAATCTGGGGCTGCTCCAAGGGCAGATTTACACTGGGATAACCTGCCCTATGGAGATACACCCTAAGAAGGTGGATAACAACTGTGATGTGGAATTCATCAGCTCAATCACCTCAAAAAGAGGAAGGCACAATGTGGGCCTCATCAAATTGTTCATCCTAGAATGCTTGGACTTCATTTGAGGTATGGAGGCCACCAACACCCATCACATGATGTAAATCAACTTCCAGCAGAGCCCCATGCCTCAACTGAAGTCCAAGCATTGCAGGAGGCAATGAAAGCAACCCAGGAGGTTCCCAGAATTCTGTGCTTTCTTTCCCAGTGAATTCTGCTTTCTCCCTACTGCTTCCCTCTCTTAATGGCAAGAGGCTATAAATTTAAAGAGGAATGGCAGCTTTTTTGGCTTTGTTTTGCTTCCTTGTGCTTAAAATGAAACTGTCTTTGGGAGGCTTCCGAGATTTACAAAATGCAAATGGAAAAGTATTGGGTAAGTTTTGATTCTTAAGTATTGGGTGCAGGTCATGCCCACATGTCAGATATTGTGTCATAAGTATGAATTCAGCGCATTTGATACAACTTAGGATGACTAACGAAAAAGTGCACCCCCCAGTAATTATGTGTTCCAGAACACGATCAAGTGTTTACAAGCCAGAATATCAGCATACGGTGATAAAAGTGCAAGCCACCAAAGCCATCTGTTCTTTCTGCAAATGTTTTGGATCCAAATGTTAAACTTCGACTTTTAATAATTCCTAATAACCAGATTTAATATCACTCTTTTTCACGTTCTATCATTGACTTCTTATATTCTGTTATATGGATTTACTTAAGAGCAAACTAATCTTGAACTTTTAAGGCCATTCAGCCTTGGGCTGGATGGTGTGAAAAGTAATCAGCCCATCACACTGTTGAACTAGAGGTAATTACAGCACAAAGGAAGGTGCTTCCCTGTTCCTGTATAATGTATAAAGTGTAACTGAATTTCCTCACAACTATGGGGATCCCTAATCATACAATGGCAATTTAAATTCTAATAATTAATACGTAAGAGAGAGATGTAATGTGGAAATTAATTTTTACTGAAGGAAATTGCTTAGCCTTGTTCATTCCTCCATCAAATTAGAAGCAGAACAATATTTCTGACTGGAATCATTCTTTGATTAGTCATGATAGGATCATTCACACCAGATAATGTAATAACGGTTCTGAGTTTCTTCTTATTGCTTGTGAAAGCTGCAAGATCATATTCCAATTTCTTCAAATATTTATCATGAGAAGATTTTTAACCACATGTATTGCTTCAATCCCTTGTTTAAACCTCATATTCACCCTCCACACATCTATTTCTTATTGAAAATATGCTGACTGGTTCAGAGCATCTAAAACTCAGCCCATTGCAGATCTGTTTCCCATTTCTTTAACGCCTGTTTTTAGTGATCATCTTAATTTCAGCTTCTCAAATGTTAGGATTTTCCCCCAATGTTTATATGAGAAAGAATTCAGTTGCTTACAAGAGTGTAAAAGGCAAACATCAAAAGTCCTTTGAGGACTGTTTATATGTAGATATGTGTACTATTTGAAAACTTATACATACTGAAAAATCTGATTATCTATTACTTTTAGCAGCTGCTAGTATTGTCTCCTGGAAGGGGCATCATAGACAGCTCAGTTCTATGAACCATTACACTGTCTATGCTGATGACCTTTAATAAGCTGTCCAACCTCTGTCTATTCAGACTTCCTGCTCCCTCCCCCGATTGGCTGAAAAAGAGGCATATCTAGGCTTACCTCTTATGTCAGTGTGAGGACATATCACCCCATGGAAGACACAAAACATACACTGCTCCTGAAGGTGCAGGTTCGCAGCTTGAGAGTGATCCTGGATTCATAGTTGAACCTGGAACCACTGGTTTCGGCGGTGGTCAGGGGAGCTTTTGCACAACTAAAACTTGTGCGCCAGCTGCACCCATGTCTTCGAAGGTCTGACTTGGCCATGGTGGTCCACGCTCTTGTTACATCCCAAACAGACTACGGCAATGCACTCTATGTGGGGTTGCCTCTGAAGACTGCTCGGAAGCTTCAGCTTGTCCAGTGCTCGGCAGCCAGGTTAGTTACAGGAGCGGGGGACAGGGAACGCACAACACCCTTGTTACACCAGCTCCACTGGCTGCCTATTAGCTTCAAAGCACAATTCAAAGTGCTGGTTTTGACCTATAAAGCCCTAAATGGCTCTGTCCCACTTTACTTGTCCAAACATATCTCTCTCTCTATGAACCATCAAGGACTTTAAGATCATCTGGGGAAGCCCTGCTCTCGGTCCTGCCACCATCGCAGTCGCATTTGGTGGGGACGAGAGGCAGGGCCTTCTCCGTGGTGGCCCCTTGGCTGTGGAGCTCCCTCCCTAAAGAGGTTAGATCTGTCCCTTCCCTCCTGACATTTTGCAAGACACTTGGCTGTAGGAGCAAGATTCACAAAATAGTCCTTCTTCGGAGGTCGAGAATAGGATGGAATACAAATGTTCTAAATAAAAATAAATAAATAAATAACTACACAGGTATATCCAGTTTAACTCAGGAAAAGCTGCTTAACGTGGCTGCACCCCAGGTTAAAATAATTCAGGGCAAAACCTGGCTCTTGCACCAGATTCAGGTCCCTCCCCCCACAAATTATGGCAGTCCACAACTGGTTCCTATGCAGAACACTCCCATCCTGTAATGTGAGTCACAAGACATGGAAGGAGGTCAACATCGATCCCAAAAATAGGTAGGTTGCCCTGTCACTACTGTAAAGAGAAACAAAATGGAAGGAGAAGTGGCAGCTGGACTTCTGACCAGTAGTGTCAAACTGGGTTTGGTGAGACTCAGCAGTGAGGATATCCTGTTGCCAAGGTGTCTCAGGGTGGCCTTCTTGGGCCACAATGCAGACCAGAACTTTGTCAGTGTAGAACTGGCCATAGCTCTAGACGAGCCTTTCACCAGCATTCCTCACTGCATTGAGGCTACCAACTTAATATTTTGGGAGTGCTGGCAGAATTGATAATCCAATGCAGCCTTTGTTTCTACCTTCAGAAACTGTGAGGATATTTAACTGTGTGTCTACATTGAAGGTTTAAGTTATACTTGGTAGGGGATTGTTTATCAGCCTTTAAATTGTGCTTTGAGCCAGGCAGGTCATAAAAAGAGCTTTCCTCAGAATTTTTCCTGTACATTTATGTGCACGTTGATAGCCCTTCCAAGGCACCTGAAAAGGATATTTGCAAACTGACCTATTGATCTTTGACCTGTAGTTTGCATGGTAAATCTGCCAAGGTAACTATTGCCAGTTGCTTTTGAATGATTGCCTGTATTATAAAGGCAGATGTGTAAAACTACAGGGCTGTAGATCACATCAGATCTCATTTTAAAAATAAACATTTATTTTCAATCTCTGCAGGACTAAGCAAACATACTTTCTGCGCATAATGACTCTACTTGCTTTTGTCCCTTTGAAGCCAAAGTCATGGTTCTCTAAGGTCAAGGTTTTACCAGCAGCAGTATCAAGTATGAAACTGTCCTAAATTTAAAGGAAACCTGCATTCCATAAAATCAGACTTTTCTTGACAAGCTGCAGGGATGGACATTGGTTATTAATTATAAGTAGTTATCCAACAGAGTAACATAGACATCTATTCCAGTTTTTAGTGAGATGTCTAGTCTTGTTTAGGTTCTTTTAGATAGTCCTATCAATTACACACCATGAAAATGCCCATAAGCCCAGAATAGCAACACAAACAACTTCCTCATTTCTCTGCATATTCTAAGAGAATCACAAAATCAGCAAAATAATTGAATGAAAATGTAATGAAATATTACAGAAAAATACAACCAGTAACATACTGAGAATAAGTATCAAGCTTTAGTTTATATAAGGTGATTTGTTTGTTTGTTTGTTTGTTTCAGACAAATTAATCACCCTATCAGTCCTACAGTCCAAGGAAACAATGGGTGATCTAGCTCCAATGGGTTAAATCAAATAGTTAGCTCCAACTAGGAAAGATCCCCATTTACTTATCAGTGGATCTTAAGTCAACACTAAATGTTGACTTGCTAAATGGTCCCTTTCACTCAGTCAATCTACTCTAGACTAGCAATTGGATTTAGAATATTTGTGTGGTGGCATCTGTTTCTCTGGGTTTTTTAAACATAGAGTGGGGGCCCTTCCAGTCAGGACCAAATCCTGGGAGGAACTGGGATATTTAATCCCAGTTCCTTCCAGGATTGAGTCCCCAGAGCTGGGCCAAATTCAGGGTTTTCCCTGAGAGGAGGAGGCAGCTACATGCTGTCCCGGGGCAACCAGAGGATTTCCCTCCTCTCCCCCTCCAACCTCCTAACACATCATTTGTACACATCAGAAGTTGTCTTTAAGGGGCCTGTGCATGCATCCAGGCCCCTCTGGTAAGTTTTCAGTGGAAATGGGGGCTGGGAGGATGGAGGTGCCATCCTATTCATTCATGCTCTGAGACTTCAAAGAACTGGGATGGCAATGGTGTTTGACTTACTTTGCTGGGAGCATTGTTTAGACCTCTGATTTACTTCTAGGGCATTTTCTCCAAGATATGAAAGAAGAGAAGAATATGTGCATTTTCTTAGTTTGGTTAAGTTCCTTTACATACCTGAAATGGCATGACTATTTCCATGACAACCAATTTTAGTTGACACATTTTGCACTGGAAGAAGGATTTATAAATCAAGGACTAATTTGCTATGGATTATTTTAAAGAGATACATCAACATGAGAAAGAGAAACCCCATCATGTTCTGTAATAATTCTAGGATCTGTCTGTTGGGAAAAAGCAGTGACTTGCAAAATACCATGCTTAGCATTCATAGCAGTATTACTTTACCTGTCAAAGCCTACACACAATGAGTATTTGATAAACAGCAAATCAATGTGCCATATATCAGTTACTATTTTCATACTGTATAGTAGGGCTAGGCTATATGGTAGCTTCACCTGGATTTGGGCGGAAATGATTTTTGATTAAGAAAGACCAGAATAGTATATTGGTTTTAGCATTGGAATAGGAGTCTAAGAGGTTGGATTTCAAACTGTACTTGGACACGGAAACCCACCACGTGACACTGGGCAAGACCCCCCATGCCATCCCTGGTCATCTTCAGAGGAAGACTTTCCCCTTTGAAGAAATCTTGCCAAGATAATACCACAATGAGATCTCCTTAGTGCTGCCATAATGTGAGAATGAACACAACATGAAAAGGAGTACAACAATATTTTATTTCAGAAAGGGAAATTAAATTTGCCTTGAACATATCACATAGTGAATAATTTCCTACAAACTATGGAACTGATCCCATATAACTAGTTACTAGAAATTTCACAATAACCTTACAGTTTTTATATACTATCACAATACAGTATGTATCAGTGATAAATGTCATCCACATTGTCTGACTTTGTGGTTTGGGCTACACTAGATGACTGGATTCATCATTTCTACTCCTGTTCTCCATTCCACCATTTCCACATTCTGAAACCCATGTTCCAATTTATGTTTTTGAGTGTCAGTTACATAACCTATCAGAACTTTTTGCCTGAGTAAAGAATTAGTGGTTGGAGTATTGGTCTGGGATTTGGGAGATCCTGGTTCAACGTCACACTAAACATATTGGTTGACCTCGATCTAGTTACACACTTTCTGCCTGACCTACCTTACAGACTAATTATGAGTATTAATTGAGAAAGAAGAGATCCATGTATGCATCCTTCGGCTCACTGGACAAAAGGTGGAATTTGCAGGTAATTAATAAATAATTCTCAATAAATCACAAGTTTTCTTATGGTTGTGTTTCTTCCTGGAAAAACAGTCAAGAGCTCTTATTATGGGAACATTTTTGTCTTTTACCCTTTTCTTCCTAAAACCCCATTACCAAGCAGTTCTTTTTATAGTCTTTATGGTGTGTCTAAGGCCCCTTCTACACTGCTATATAATCCAGATTATCACGGCAGATTATCCACATTATCTGCTTTGAGTCTACACTGCCATGTAATCCAGTTCAAGATACATAAACTGGGTTTCTGCAGTCCCTGGGGTTAATCCCCACAGCCATCCCAGTTTTTGGGTTTCTGGAGCCCAATGGAGGGGGGGGGGGTGTCTACCTTCTCTCATCCCAGCACCCCTATCACCCTGCCCCCAAGCATGTCCAAGAGGCCTTCCAGCAGTACAGACCCCTCTGCAGAGTACTCCTAATGCACAAAAATGATACATCAGGACAGGCCCGTAGCCAGGATTTCGTTTCGGGGGGGGGGGGGGGGGCTGAATTTTTTTCAGGGGTTTTTTGAGGGGGCGGAGTTTGGGGGGGGGGCTGAGTCTGTGTGAAAGAGGGTCTAGCCTAGCAAACCTTTTGTATCATTACCCCAATACCCCCATGCATATGGGATATATTGAGCATGGTGATCAGATCATGATATGAATAAACATAACAGTTTAAATAATGCACCATTAAGGCCTTTTCGCGAACCACCATGAAATTTTCGGGGGAGGGGGGGCTGAAGCCCCCCAAGCCCCCCCTGGCTACATGCCTGCATCAGGAGGTAGGGGAAAGAGAGGATTTCCCTCCTCCCCCCACCTCTGAATGTGTCTTTTTCATGCAATAGGAGTACTCTGTTAGAGGGGTTTATGCTGCTGGCAGGCCCTTCTAGTAGGTCTTTTTGAACTGGAATACATGGCAGGGTGGACTCAGATAACCCAGTTCAAAGCAGATATTGTGGGATTTTCTGCCTTAATATTCGGGTTATATGGCTGTGTGGAAGGGCCCTAAGTCAAAGGCAGCATTTCAGGACATAATTATGGATTTTGATATGATTTGTAGATAAATTGGGGGTCATTCCTCATAGAAAGGAAAATGGCAACATTGCCTCAAGGAGCCAGGCAGCCCTAGCTGCTATTGTCACATTTAATCCATGAAGACCTTAAAAAAGGCCAGAAACAGCACAGCAATAGAGAAAATAGAAGGATTCAGTGCTTCTTTTAAGTTCTCTCAGGAAGGACTAAGCTCTCACTTTTTGCTACTACTCAGAGGTTTGTTTTTTTGTTTTGTTTTGTTTTTTGCTTTTAAAAAAATAAGAGTTAAGGTACAGTGGACACATTGATCCATCGATAAGTTGACTCAAGATTTTTTTGTGGGGGGGGGGGCAGGATTTTATTTTTTTCACTAAAAGTTCTAGACTTAAATTGGTATATATGATAATTCCATTGAAAAGTAAGAAGTATATATATTACAACTTGGAAAAGAGGATTGTAACATAATACTTCAATTATCAAAACTGATGGAAGTATTTTCTCTTTAAAGGAGGACATTGAACTAGAAGAACACTGTATGCTATTTTGCACAGTTCTGTTTTCAAGATGCATTCATTATTTTAAGAAACAGCTGGACAAAAGAGTCATCCATCAAAATACTGAAAATGGTGAATGCTAGAGTTTATGACTAAACTGAGAGGTGAGGGAGGAATTACTAAGATCCCTTCCACACAGCTGTATAAAATCTCACATTATCTGCTTTGAACTGGGTTATATGGCAGTGTGGACTCGGATAACCTAATTCAAAGCTGAAATTGTGTGATTTTCTGCCTTGATATTCTGGGAAATAGGGTTGTGTGGAAGGGCCCTGAGTTCATACTCAGATAATGTGGGATTTTCTGTCTTGATATTCTGAGATATAGGGTGGTATAGAAGGGCCCTGAGTACACACTCTGATAAGGTAGGATTTCCTGCTTTGATATTCTGGGATATGGAGCTATGTGGAAGGACCCTCAATCTAGTTTTGGAATTTCTTCTATGTTGGGTGGTATCTTTAAGGGCCTCAGCTGTTGAACCAGCCTCACTCCCAGGAGGATGAGATCCACCTAGTAGTATACTGTCCAAGTGGATTCCACAGCCCCTCACATCATAGCAATTCCTTAACAATGGGCTAAATTGGGGTTGGTATCCTTTTTTGTTTCCAGTCACTCTGCATGATCAAAGCAGATGTCTAATATACACAAGATGATATATTGAGATAATAATAGATGACAGATAGATCATTCTGGGGAATGGATTTAATACTTCTTAATATCCACAGCTTTTGTATACATGGATTCAACCATCACAGCTTGAAAATATGCTCACGATCCCCAAAGCAGACCTTAATTTTGCTGTTTTACATAAGCAACACAATATTACTTAGCCATTTTATTTATTTAATGGTACTTGGGCATCAATGGATTTTGACATCCTGGGGGGAGGCTGGAACCAATCCACAGAGGATACTAAGGACACACTGTACTCTAAATTACCCATCAAACATAACAACTACCTTTTCTTATACAAAGTAATTGTGGGGTTCAAATCAACTTTAAAGCTAATGCATGTGATGTTATGGCTACCACAAAAACATATCACTAAATGTTGGCAAGAGTAAAATTGATGTAGAGTATTTTTTAAAAATGGAAAACCTTCCTATCTTCTCAGTATTTGATAGGATATAACTTTTTCACCCACAGAACTTCCTGATTGAGTTTGAAAATTGTGTTTCTGATTTGAAGGTAAATCTGCAACAATTTAATGATATGGCTTTTAATATTCAGTGTGATTTGTTTTCTATTTCTATTTTTACCCTTGGTATTAAGACATACATTAAGCAGTATATAAATTTTAGATTTTAGGGGGGATTGTTATTTTAGGGGGAAAATTATTATTGACGAAAGGAATGTATGCCTGTATCATCCTATTATGAACTACTATATTAGGAACTGTTATGAACGATGAATGATTCAGTGCCACTGTGGAAGCAATGGTTAATACAAGAAAGCCATTCACAGTAAGCTTAAGGAAAGGATGCAATGCTGTATGTGTAATTGATTTGATTTTCACTATTTATATACTGATCATTGATAAGAGTTATCTAGCAGTTCACAAGGAAAAATGCTTCATTTAATCTTCAGTCTATTCTTGCTCGATGTCAACAGGAGTGAGACCGATATTATGTGGTGAAAAAAATATTCAGAATTAAATTAATTTGATAAGGAAGATTGCATTTGAATACTACTGTTCCACAATGAAGCTAGACCCTTTTAAAAACCTTGCAAATGTCCAGAGGTTAAGTGCAGCTCTTTCATTTTGCTCTTAGATGAATAAATTGATATGTGGTTACTATCTTAAACACCTTATATTCTTTGGAAACCAATTATTTTTTTCTAATTTAAGGAGCTATGGAACCTTGAGAGCCCTTTATGTCTCCTGGCTGAATAATGTATTTGATAACACCACTTTGCTTTTAATTTATTCTCTTTTTTCCTTGGGATTGGCAGGGAGTGCAAATATTCATTTGTGAAACCAGATATTGACAAGGCATGTGATTATAAAAGCCTCATTTTGGCTTTTATAAAAAGATCTTTGTAAATATACAAGAGTTCCTTTATATATCCATTCTTTTTTTAAAAAACAAAAAAACAACAACAGACAAACAGTTGCATCAGTGACTTTGTATTATGGGTAAGCTTGACAAATGTTAAAAGAATTATGGGAGTTTCTCTTCAGAAAGCAGTCAAGCATTTACTTTTGAGTTCTTGAATCTGATTGGGTAAATTGCCTTGGGACTATGGGTGGGATTGTGAGTCATAAAATGGCTGAAAGGGAAAGCATTGAGCAACTTCCATATCATTTCTCCATTCACACTTGCAACATTGTGAAACTTATTTTTTTAATATGTTATTTTATGTTTGGAGAGCAATGCACATAAATGAGGGTTTAGTCCTTTAGCCACATTCCTGATAGTTAACTAGGTTTACTTTTGAATTTACAGGAATGAGTATCATGGTCAATTTATCCTAGAGATACACTTATAATTTGAAAAGAAGAAATGGTCTTTTGATGATACTGATTAGGGACTTTATCACATAAATCAGGCAAACTGGCTTTTCAGTATTGCAGCTGGAATGTCACCTTTGGTGACAGTTCCTATCACACAATGCTGTGTATTTTGCTGCCAGTCTCCTCCCCTCATCATGATTCTCAAATCTTTATATATTAATGGGTAAAACCTGTCAGTAGCCATATTTCCTGTCATCTGCCTTGTTGTGATGGGTCATTGCGCTTCTGTGCTGGCTGTAAACTGACTTAAGTGGGATTCTCTTCCTCTCCCCTTTGCTATTCCCAAGCTAGCAATTTTTTTTCCTGTTTCTATTTGCTCTGTTTTTTTCTTTTTCTAAATGTTGTAATTACACAATTGTATTAAGAGTAAAAGCTGTAGGAGTCAAACCTACACACTGACTTTTCTCTCTCTTTTCCTTATCTTCTTCCTTTCTTTTGTTTCCTACTTTACTATATGCACATTGTTCCCACACTTTCTATGTAAAGAAAACATTTTTCTATATATTTCTTTCTGTTTCCCTTTTTAAAATGATTTTTTCTATTTTTATTTCTTTTTATCTTTTCCTTCGTTTAACATCAATAAAACTTATTATTAAAAAAAGAGTAAAAGCTTTGTAGCAGGAAGGTGGGATTACACGAGCATGTAGAATCACAGGGCCTCGAATTGGTGAATCCACCCAGTTATTATAATGAAGGACTTTATCAGATGGTTTTAGAAAATGGAGCCCTCCGGGAGTCCCATAGAGGTTGATAATGTTAGGGCACTCCTGGTGGGACCCCATGACATTCTGCTCCCAAAGCACATGGCAATGGAACCTGAAGGCAGTCTTCAGAAGTCAGGTGTTACCTGACCCCAAACTAGAGAATGTGGGGGAAAGTGGGAAGAAGACAAGAAAAGGTATAGAAAGGCCATGCCAGAATATGGGGAAAGATGGTAGGAAATGGGGTAAGATGATTCCCTCTGCTTCTCCCTCCTTTTTCCCGCACCATATGATGAAGTCCGAAGAGTGGTGCAGAATGCTTAATATTGGGAGTACTCAGTGCAATATGTATCCACTATCAACAATAATGCGGCTGTAGAAGAATAGTGTGATAAAGTCCTAAGAATGGGTTGACTGGCACTTCAAAATATCTTCCCTGAGATTATCTGGACCTTCAGTGAATAATCAAAATTCTGATTCATAAGAATTTTAGGAATAATTCTATCATCCCTCAAAGTGAGGTGTGGATGTTGGCAATTTGAGAATGCTTTTCTGATCAGAATCCCTCCAAATCCCCCAGGCAGGATGTCCCCCTTTTCCTAAGGTCTGCCCCCCCCCCCATGACATTTAATGTCAGTGCACAGGGATGGAGCAAAGGCAGTTCTCCACCTCAGGTAGCAAAAGAGCTTGGGATACTGCTTTGTCTCATTACTTCCTAATGTCCCATAAATAAATGGTCACTTGATGCATTATCCCTAAGGAAAGAAACAAGATACGCAACCAAAGAGTGCTTTAGTTTTGCTTTCCTGTGTGAATTCATTTTACACTCTGG
The DNA here is from genome assembly GCF_037176765.1 of Anolis sagrei. Taxonomy (NCBI): domain Eukaryota; kingdom Metazoa; phylum Chordata; class Lepidosauria; order Squamata; family Anolidae; genus Anolis; species Anolis sagrei. The sequence continues at coordinate 89,601,855 of NC_090023.1, forward strand.
ACACCATTTACTAAATAAATGAGTAATTTACATCCGGGCTAAAGATGGTAGTGCCTGTTTCTGATCTCTGTCCCAGAGGCTTCTTGATGAAGTGCCTTGTTTCTGTGATACTAAATGGTCCTCTGGCTGTTTGCCAACTCTGGTTGTCTGCATAGATGAGCTATTTTTTAATACATTGATCAGGCCAAAGAATTATTGCCACTATGTCTCAGATTTTGCAGAAATGCTGTAAATTAAACTAGGGGAGGAAGAAGAACAGTAAGACGGGGAAAAGAAGCCCTGAAATGAAAATGCTCACACTCTTCTGCTATGAAGCCTTCATCTTTGTTTCTTTTTGCTCTTGGTGCAAATCTACATCAGACATGTCAATACGAACTTCAGTACTAAAAAATCCATTAGTATCCTTGTAATCCAGTGGGAGTAATAAATTTGAACCCACCCTTCTCAGACTGCTACTTCTTAAAACGTCCCTAAATCTACACAGCTATTAAGGACAGGAAGGTAGGCTTCAGGCTCCAATCTGCTTAAGTGAAAATAATTTTCTTGGGAATACTAACCTGGTTTTCACTGCTCAACAAGATGCACTCCAGTTCTTTGAAAATCTCTTGGTTTGTGTACAAAATTGCAGTTTCCAGCTTATACTTTCATTGCTGTTATGAAAAGGAATGGAATCACCCTAATGAAGGATGCTGAATACCTACTATTGAAGTTAAGCTAGTATGGACCTGATGTGCACCTGAATGGCACATATCACTGGTAACTGCTTGTAAACCACTGGAGGAAGTGGGTTATAAGAAATAAACTTCATTTTATGTTCCCTTGTAGGTACATTCCATAGAATAATTTCAGTGGTGCACACTCTCAGGGTGCATCTTGAAAAGACAGAAATGGAGATGCTGATCCAGAGTGGAGTACGCTGGGCTAGCATTAATACAAGAGAGTGTTGGTGTGGTCTAGTGATTTGAGCATTAGATACAACTCTGGAGACCAGAGTTCAAGTTATTGTCAAGCTATGGGAAACCCATTGGGTGACCTTGGCAAGTCAGACTCTCAATCTCAGGTAAGCCAGTCTTACCAAATATAACAAATCTTACCACATATACACTATAATAGGTTTGTCTCAGATTTCCATAAATTGGAAATAGTTGAAGACACATAGCAAAACTTGCAATGCATATGATGGGATCCATTTTTTTCTAGTGTAAATTCAGAAACATTCACATGAATTCACTATAAACAGTTTAGTTGGTACATAAATGGTACATCTTTTAAAAAAAGGAAAATGGCTTATTTTCTAACTTATAATGAAAAACAAAAATAAAAAGGCTTAGAATTTGATGGAGGTCCATAAATATTGCTAAGAAGAGTTTTTATATATATATAACCCCCCCCCCAACAATCCATTTTCCATAACACGTCATCTGCTCTCTGAGCCAGGGCTATTATTTCATTTTCAAAATTTATGGCTTAGATACCAACCACATTTTCTTTGTTTTAGAAGTTTTAACGCAGGTTCGAAAACAGCTGGCTATCAATCTAAATCAAGAGAAGCTTTCATAGTCTAAACTATATCAAGCTATGGCATAAATTACAACTAATGTCTTTTTCTTACTCCCCCATCCCAAAAAAAACCAGAGGCACATTTATGCACTGAGGCAATTGTTTAGATGTCTTCAGTACTGCTTTAGAATGTTGCAAAGGTTATTTCCTCCCTTCTGTGTTTGTGAAGCTTTTGGAGAGAGAGAGGGGAATTGTTGCAGCCACAAAAGCTGATTTTGGCAGCCAGCTGCTTTATATTCAGAAATGCCATCTGTGCTTTGTTTTCTGTTTAGAGGTTTGAACCATGGGTTATTTTTTACCAGCTACTACTGTAAATATAATAGATACAAATAAGAGCAAATTGCTCAATGCAGAACACTTTTGTAGCAATAGGACATTAGTAGCTTATTACTTGCAGCAATTGGACTATGAGTACAGGGAGACACCCGCTCTACATAAATGTGAAACACACATCTAGGTTTCACTTATGCATGTCCAGAGCAAAATGGTCTCTCTAGGAATGTCCTAAGTCTTCCAGGTAAACTTTTCCCAATATACCTGGAGGACCTAGCAATTCAATCTGCTAGGTCCTCCAGTGCAACTCTATGGGATGCTGGAACTGAGAGTCATTCAATGCAATTCTGTGATCCGCTGGGATTGGGCCGTGAGGTAGTCCAAAGCAGCTAGGAACATATCCCTGTGGATACGGGGGTCTTACTGTAGCTAACATTTTTTACACATTATATTCAACAATGAAAGCAGTTTTTGTTTTCTTTCAACTATGTAAAATATACATGTTTTCATTGTGGTAAAGTACCACAATGAAAAGTGAAAGGATTCCTTCATTTCATTTGCATCATTCTTTGTGATGGAAGAAAGCTTTTCTGGAAATGTCCAAAAAAGAAAAAAAGAAAAGAAAAGAAGAAGCAATGTTGTAGAACAGACACAATTTCTTCATCCAACATATATAAACTTAGATAATTCATTGCCATGAGGTGAGATGATGCTGTAACTCAAGAGTGTAAGAAGCAGTGGAGAAATAAGTATAGGGAGCACCTGTGTCTAGAAATAGTTTTGGAAGACTAGGAACCAAAGTGATTGCCATGCTTGAACAATTCTTTTTTGTGTATTGTTGAAGGGTTTCATGGCCAGAATAATTGGGGTGTTGTGTGGTTTCCAGGCTGGATGGCCATGTTCTAGCAGCATTTTCTCCTGACATACTTATTTCATGTCAAAAGCATTGCATAAAATAAGTTTAAAACAGATAAAATGAAGGGATCCCAAGCAGCTAAATAGTTTTAGACCATAAATGGGCAATGGCGATCGCATTGTCTGTAGCTTTAAACAGTTCTTCCTCTGTGCATGAGGCATGGCATTGTGGGCAGGCATACAGATGTGGAGTTGTTTGTTCTGCTCTGCAGTCGCACAAGGTGGAGGATTCTTGGTTAGTGTCATTTTGCCAGATTGTCTTTTGATCTGTCCACTCCACTTCTGAGTCTGTTCAGGGACTTCCAAGTTGCCCATTCTTGGTTTGCCCCTGGAGGAAGACCTCGTAAGGAGACTTCCGGTTGAAATTGCCTGATTTTGCTGCCCACAGGGATATCCTTGCTGTTTCTGGAGGAACATTTAGAGGAGTAGTGTTTCTAATGAAACCTTTTCCTGATTTAAGTCTCCTGGGAGGAGGCTGATAGCCAAACAGTGGGTGGCTTTCACAGTGTTCAACATAATTTCTCTTGTAATTGGCAACAACTTCCCGTCGCACATCAGGAAGGCAAAACCAGCTAGCTTATAGAACCTATCAACAGATGTAGGTTTAAGGATCCTCTGAAGATGCCAGTCACAGCTGCAGGAAAAACGTCAGGAGAAAATGCTGCTAGAACATGGCCATACAGTCCAGATATGCATGTATCTGGATCAAATTCATTCCCTAGTTAACAACCAGGCATGTAGCAGGGGGGGGGGGGGGGGTTGAGGGGCTTCAGCCCCCCCCCCCCTGAAATTCTCATGGTGGTTCGCGAAAAGGCCTTGCTGGTGCATTATTTAAATTGTTATGTTTATTCATATCATGATCTGATCACCATACTCAATATATCCCATATGCATGGGGGTATTGGGGTAATGATACAAAAGGTTTGCTAGGCTAGACCCTCTTTCACTCAGACTCAGCCCCCCAAAACTCAGCCCCCCCAACCCCCCCTGAAAAAAATTTAGCTCCCCCCCCCCCCCCCGAAACAAAATCCTGGCTACGGGCCTGTTAACAACCATGCCTGTTTCTCCACTAGAAAAGACAGAAAATGCCATTTGCAGTATTTCACTATCTGTCTTCATTGCTCCTGTGTTTTTATTCAGTCAATGCAATTGATTTCTAGCTTCTCATTCGGTTGAATCATTTAGTTCTCAGGACCAGCCACCTGCCTGTCTCCTCCCTGGCACTTAATATTGCTACCTGAAGTGGGATCCCACTTCAGGTAGCAGAACAAAGGCTCAGCATTTGAAATTGATAGCTGATGTCAAAAACGCAAGCATCAAGCAGGACCCTGACTGCATACCCCACTCCACTGTACCCTACATGGTGAAGACATTTTTATTGCAGCAAGCTTTATTCCATGTATATGCACTACATAACATTGTATGGGTGTGAATGTATGTACAGTATATGTATGTGAGAGCTAAAGTTACCAAAATGGATAACTCAGCGAATTTTCTCTTCCATTCTAGAGCATGCATAGATATAATACAAATGCCGAAATTGATATTTAGATACTGCACAGGTGTTCAGTATAAATTCATACATATAAAGAGCATCATGTTTGCTGCTTTCAATGCCATAAAGGGACCCAGACTAGATAACACAGAAACAGAACAAAAACCGTCCCCTAGGCCAAGAATTAAGTGAGACCAGGGGTGGGATATAGACTCTCCTATGCATTATATACATTTTGCTTTGAAACGTGGATTCTCTTAGCTGGATTTTGACAAACTGTCCATTTTAAAATGTTGCTGCCTGCCCTACACGGGGCTTTTGCCTCGTAAATGTATAAACATTAATAGATCACAGAAGAAAGCAGTGTGCCTACAGTGGCATTAAAACTGGCTTTAGCTCAGACTGTAGCCCCATCTGAATTGCAGTGTAGATGGGGCCTGGGTATGAATTTTGTTTCAAATAATTTCAAATCATAAACAATTACCAAAATTCACATGCATGATAGAATTAGTGATTTTTTTATTTAAAAAATGAATGTGGAACAAACAAAATTGATCCATGTGCTTTTGTAGTCTTTAGTAAGAATCATATGGGACATCATACTGGCCCAACTAATTGTGTAGGCCCTGCTTTTTCACAAACTTGAAAAAGCAGCTATCTAATACCCCCTCACAGAAGCTAGTCTACGTGTGTCCAGAAGTGCACTGGCCAAGCTAATAGGACAGACAGTGCTTGGACACGATTCCATGACCACAAGGTTGATCAGAAGTTCACCTTGGAGGACCTAAACATTTCTAGAGAGGACATGTTAATCAAATTCATGATGAGTCAAATCTGCAAGCCAAACCAACAGATGTGAAGGGCCAATTTACATTTATTGAGCTTTCCACTCTGCCAGCTTTTAACTGAATTGCAGCCCTAGCTTAAACACCTGGCTTTCTATACTTTTGTATTATTCAACCATGTAAGTTTTCTCATCTTTGATAGCGAATGTGGCAGAAATGTCCAACCGGGTACAAGATAACGATGTAAGTTTGGTGAATGCAAATGGCAGGATTTAATTTCAATTTGTTTGGGGTATTGTTTTTGAGGGAGGTGGGGGAAATAAATTACCAAAATTTCAAATCAAACAGTTCCAGCCCAGCTTACCTGTCTGAACTTATATCCATCTAGGAGACTAAGATCTTCTGGGGAGGCCCTGCTCCTGGTCCCACTTCCTTCGCAGGTGTGGTTGGTGGGGACGAGAGACAGTGGTGGCCTCTTGGCTGAGGAACTTCCTCCCAGTGATATTAGATCAGCCCTTTCCTTCCTGGCCTTCAGAAAGAAAGTAAAAATGTGCCTATGGGACCAACCCTTCAGAAAGTAATTGTAGTGAAATAAATGAATCCGGAATATGTGCAATGACAACTGGAATGGCTCCGGATTATGACTTTGGACTGCATTTATATGTTTTAATTATTTGGTTTTATTTTAAATGTTTATTTTAATTGTTGCCTATGTGTAAAGCCTAAAGTTCCCCTTAGGTTGAGAAGCGCAGGTATAAATATGATAAATAAATATTTAGGACAAAAATAAGTTGGTTAAAAATAATTCAAACATGGTATAAAGTGAAACTAACTGATTTCCTCAGTCAGACTCATTTATCACATGTACCAGCAATGATGTGAATTACGGTAAATCAAAAGTGACCCACTTTTATTTAACTCTCCAGCTCATAGGTCTATTCAATGTCCACCCCCACTCTATTATTATAGAAAACTCTTTCCTGCCAAATACGAAGGAATATTTATTATATTCTAAGGTTTCACCACTTGCATACTATAACAACAACAACAACAACTTTATTCTTATGTCCCACCACCATTTCCCCAAAAGGAATCGAGGCAGCTTACAGATGGCACAAAGTGCCTAAAAACAAACATAAAAGTGAACACAATATAAAATACAACAAAATAAAACACATGCCCAGATAAAAACATCAATTCAGACTCAATCAAGCTGTGATCCATGGTGGTAAATTACTGTCACCATGGCCGGGCTGTAAACGTTGGAATAAAATAAGTGCTAATTGCAGTAATGGAGAGAGGGCATGGGATAAATCTGCTTCTTTCATAGATGTTGGAATGATAACACAGTCCAATGAAAAATGTTCTTGGTGCCTTGGTTTTTAGGGCTGTTTCTTGTGCTGTTTGGAGTGGTAATTCACAAAATTGCATTGGATCGACTGCATCAGCTCTAGTTTTTTAAATATGGTTATCATGATTTCTTACGGGTGAGTAGATGTGACTGGCAGATGTTCTGTATCTCAAAAACTAGAGCTGATAGGAGGAAAGTGATGCCATTTTTGGAATCAGTAGGTCAAATATACCCCAAAAGAAGACTAACATTTAAGCACCAAAGTGTTTTGACTAGTGTAATTTTCAAAAGAGCTAACTTGCCACATGAAGCAGCCCCAAGTTCCCAAGAGGAAATGGGACAGGGTATAAATAAAGTTGATTTGACTTGACTGTTCTCCCATAGCGGCATGTCTAAGGACACCGTGTTGAAAAATGTACCTTGTCATACATATATTGTAATACAGAAAGGTTTACAATAGGTCCCCATTTTGCAAAACAAACATTTGTAGTATTGGCCATTTATGGGCTGAGGACTCTTTGAGTCACTAAGATGATCCATTTTGAATATATTTCAGATATGTGCCTGGAGATCCATTTCATCTGGGGGCATTTCTAGCTATAAGACAACCTGTCTAGGTGTATGTGTCTTTTTAGGATTACATCTCCAGGTGAACTTTCCACCTTTAGCTAACTAACCACATGATGTAATAACAATATTTTGTGAATTTCTGCAAATAGATACTGTAGTTAATTAACTGTAAGATACAATCAACTGTAAAACGCAACCTAATTTCATTACCAACAACAACAGAAATACATCTAAAACACACCCTGTTTTAGTGGGGAGGAAGTACATCTTAGAATCAAAAAAATACAGTATTTATATGAACATTTGGATAGGAGAATCACAAGGCAAGAGGTTATACACTTAACATCGCTTACACAATAGAAGATGGAGTCACTGTTTTAGAAGTCATTTTTATAGTGATCATAATACTATAGTGTCAATCCTAAACTCTCCCTTACAGAGTATTGATAGACATTCTGTATTATTTTCGCACATTAGTAATAGGGAGATGATATGGAAGTGTCATAAAGCCAGGTATAATAATGCCATAATTATAGTGTATGTGCTGAATATGTTTATTCTGCTTTTATATTTTGACAGACCACAATGTAGATGATTCTCGAAATTGCTCTTTTTCCCTTTAGTATTTTGCACAAGGCATAATTTCCCTTCATTAAAATGGAAGATGTGGAGGAAAGGTTATTAGAAATAGTCTTGATGAGTTTGGCATTCACATCTCATGGGGAATTAATGACCAGCTGGAGTTAATGTCTCTTGGCTTTGGCGCAACACTCCCAGTCAGACTTAATCCATAAGATAGACACTGGGCTTTATTACTTAATTAGAACACAAGCAACTAAGCAAAGAGAGCTAAAGGTTTGTCTTGCAACAACAAAACCAGAGGAATATGGGGGATTAAAAAAGAAATAAAGTGTCTGAATCCATTATCCCTGATTCTAAAGGCACATATTGCCAAATGCCTAGTGCTTAAAGCATGGCAAGCCAAAGACCCCCCAGAAATCTAAACCTGGGTGGCAGAAATGGCAAATTTGGCTTCCAACAAGCAGATGGGTTACAAAAAGCAGACAAGAATTACAAACTCTTGAAAATGTATAGAATCCTGTTTATAATGCTTTGAATAAACATATGATTGCTGGTATACCTGCTCAGTTACCCCATTCAGCCTGTCCTTTTGCTTCATGAATGTGTATGGGTATGTGCCCCTCCCTGGCCTACACCTTTTAAAAAATGTTTCATTAATGCCAATTATATCTTGCTATAAAAAGAAAAAAGTAAATACTTTTATCGAGCAATTTAGAATGGCAGTGGATAGTGAGATCCAAGCCACTGTGAGTTTAGCCTGGTGAGAAAAGAAGCCAATATTCCAGAATTAATCTCACCAAATTGAAGCAGAAGCCACTGAGGTATTTATTTAATTTCATCTGAAAGTGATGCCAGTCTGCAGTAATCCACCCCCAAAATAGGCTGAAATCCATAACACATGCACTTTTGTACATTTTTTCTTTGAATTTCCTGTGCCTGCCTCCCTGAGCCGGCTTTGCTGTGATTGGTCCAGGGATTCCCTGATGTCAGTAAGCCAGGAGGAGCAACTGGGGGGCAGTGCATCTTGGCCAATGAGAACCCAAGCCCCGCTTCGGCCACTCAGCCAATTGTGAGAGAGGAGGTGCAGCAGCAGTAGAAACAAAAAAAAGTTGCTTAAATGGTTGGCCCTTCCCAGATCTTACTGATAGACAATCTGGGTGATTGTTGAGAGCCCTCAAGCCTGATCTAGTTATTGACATGAGGATTTGAAACAGCATTTTCGTCTGGCCCCTCAGAGCCAGCCCATTGTTCAAGGGTGCAGTGATACTGGTATCTTGATGGGATCTGTTGATCCATTTTATGGGGAAGGGGAAATGTCATTGTTTGAGTATCTGTGACATTCCTTTCTCCTCGCAGAGAGGAAATGTCCTTTGTGAAGAGTGATTAAAGTATCCAAAAGGTTTTCCAATTCCCAAGTGGCCTGATCCTTGGTTCTCTGAGGCTTGAGAAACGGGGCCATCAGTCTATTGTCCATATTGTGAAAGGTAGGAAAGTTCATTCAACAAAATGCAGAACCAGGGCAGCTTGTGGCACATGGGTCAGGAAGTGCTGGCCAGAGTTCATAAAAAGGTCATCTTGCTTTTATACATTATAATATATACAGTTATAGACAGGCACACCTTGCTTTTATACAGAACTTGGGGGACCCCTTGACACACTAAGGAGGGAGGCGCAAGGGCATTTGGGGTCATGCAGGACAGGGAAAGCAGGGTCTCTGTCACTGGGAATCTATGAGGAAAACATGGGGATTCATTTAGGCACCAATTAGAGTCCATTCACAAAAAAGAAGTTCATTCATGAAAATGAGGATCCAATTCATAAAAATGATCAGAAGGCCAACAAAGGCCTGGGGTTCAAGGAGGATACAAAAGAGGTTCCGGGGTCAGCTGGCACCATATGTGGCACTTCTTGGAGTGACCCATCCAGAGACGGGAAAAACACATATCAAAAACGGTGGATCTGTGAGACTGCAAAAAGCACATGGTCCACACAAGGGTCGTTTGTATAGGGAAAAAAAGTGAATTTGGAGGGCCAGGGGTCCGTTCAGCAAAAAGTGAGATAGCAGTTAGTTCTTTTGCAAATTGGCCAAGACTTAACTCTGATTATTTATTTATTTATTTATTTATTTACTTTACTTGTATACCGCCGTTTCTCAGCCTAACCGGCGACTCAACGTGGTTTACAACAGGATAAAATCAGTCAGCAATATACAATTCAACAAAACAAAAGAGCACAGTATACAATATTACACAACAGCAACAACCCAATGCATCTCATAACTAGAGTCGTGATCCAAAATTCGTCATCCATATTTCAATTCCTGTGATCATCACATTCATTGCACTGATTAACCAAAGGCCTGTTCGAACATCCAAGTTTTTAATCTTCTACGGAACACCATTAGCGAGGGAGCTGATCTTACCTCCATGGGAAGGGCGTTCCACAGCCGAGGGGCCATCACAGAAAAGGCCCTGTCTCTCGTCCCCGCCAGCCGCACCTGTGAAGCAGGCGGGATAGAGAGCAGGGCCTCCCCAGAAGATCTTAGGGTCCTAGCGGGCTGATTATATCATTCCAGCCTGGCAAAACTATGAATTCCCTGATTATAAATTATCTTTTTTTTGGGGGGGGGGGTCACCTTTGACTTCAATACCACAAAGAAAGTTAAAGATTATTAATAAGAACAATAATGAAATATGTTGGCAAGGGTGCCAGGAAATTGGAACCTACAGGCATACATGGTGGGATTGTAAATATGTAAAAGATTTTTGGGAATTGGTTATAAAGGAAATAAAAATATTACGAATATAAAAATTAGAAGGAATCCAATAGAAATATTACTTTTAATATCGGAAAAGATCGGAAAGATTAGAAGGGGAAAACATTAATACACATGCTATTAACAGCAGCTTGATTATTAATTGCAAAATATTGGAAAGGGGAAATGAAAATATATATTAATGGTATAAAGAAGTCTGGAAAATGGCACTGAATGATAAGCTAACATCAAATTAAAAAGTAAAGATGGGGTTGTGGAAAAAATGAATTGGAAAGTATTTGGAGAATTTTTTTAGAAAAAGTATTAGAAAAAGAAGATGGCAATTTACATCTAAATGAAGAATTGAACTTTTGGTGGGACTTTAGAAGAACAGTCGGCTCTGGAGAAGGGGAGCACAGGGGTGAAAGAAAATAAAAGAGGGGGAAATGTATAGTATATGTCTATATAACTGTATTTTTTCTCAAATAATTTTTTATTAAAAAGAAAAAAGTCGCAACTTGTTTGATCTTGCAATCACTGTACATTGACTCACTATTTTCTAGAATTAAATTCTTGCTCCATTTAATGTGTATCCAAAGTGGATTACCTGATTACACTTGCAGCAAAAAAATGGAGTGCTATCTCATTATGCTTTGAAGGCTAAAGTAGCTTCCCAATGTCCTCAAACAGGAAAAAAAACCACGAATCACTGTCTGAAAGAAATACAAATATGTAAAATTAAAGCAAGTAGCCTATATACTCAAGTATAAACTGAGTTTTTCAGTCCTTTTTTTAAGGCTGAAAAAACAAACGCTCAGCTTATACTCGAGTCAAGGTTATTTATTATTTTGCTCTGATATTATTAAATGTAATAAAGAAATGTTATTTTTATTACATTTATTATTTTACTCTATTATTATTATTATTACATTTATAATTTTACTCTATTATTATTATTATTATTATTATTATTATTATTATTACATTTATAATTTTACTCTATTATTCCTGTTATTACATTATTGTTACATTTCCATTATTTTACTCTATTACTATTATTATTTTAATTACATTTATGATTTTACTCTCTTTATTATTATTGGAAGGATATGTAAGCACATTTATGTTAAAGAAGGTTAAAATCAGAGCTGGAGAGTCTTATCTTAAATTACAGTTTTAAGTAAATATTCAAAAACATTTAATTTACTGATGGCTCAATTAATGTAATTTTATTGATATCTATTCTTATTCTGAAATTTATCCATAGCTGCTGCGGTTCAGACCCTCGGCTTATACTCAAGTGAATACATTTTCCTATTTTTTGTGGTAAAATTGGGTGTCTCGGCCTTTTTGGGTTGGCTTATACTCAAGTATATATGATAGTTCAAATATTTATGTATCCAGATTTATGTGCCTTGGCCTCAAGTCTGTAGCCCAAATGAGAAGAGTTTGCAGCATATTTGAGATATGCTCTGGTATATTATAAAGAGTCCTGTTGCATAAAGATTGGGGAGCCAAAAAGAACAATGCACTGTCTCCCATGATTATATCAAAAAATATTACAAGGATAGTTCAGTGAAGGGACCAACATCCCACCATCTATCTATCTAATATGGGCAGCATGAGGAAGGAAATGCATTTGACAGTCATCTATTTGTCTGTCTGTCTGTCTGTCTATCTATCTATCTATCTATCTATCTATCTATCTATCTATCTATCTATCTATCTATCATCATTATCGTCATCTTAAAATTCCTATATTTTGTATGCAAAGCCCAGTAATTTTTCTCAACGATGAAAAATACAGTGACTGAGACCAGCTTTAACAGGCAGAAGCTGCTTTGAGTGATGAAGATCTGTTCTGTAGAGTGTTTCCAGCCCCTTCCCATAACAATCTGTGGTGACACAAGGAATTGTGATGGGGTCCAGCTTGCGTTCCAAGAGGCTTTGCTCGATGGCAGGAAGGGGCTGGAAAAAACATCTTGCCGCACTTCAGTCATTGGCAGAATAGATTTCCATCACTCAGAACAGCTCCCTGTAGTTTTAGGAGAGATTTGGGAATATTTTTCATGATTGTGGCAGTAGTGCTATGACCAATTCTCAGTGCATGTACAGCAGATACAGATCTGGAACTCAAGGTTACTAATTTATAACTTCAGTATACATTGCCAGTTATTTTGTGTGCACAAACTCTTGCATTTCTCACTTTAAAATGCTCACATGAATAATTGCCTTAAGCACTTTGGCATGTGTGCCAATGCCAGGCAAGAAATACACACAAATATTTGCTTTGCCTTTAATAAGGACTTCATCCTCACTTGTAAGGGGAAAATAGTCAGTGATTTATATCTCAAATAATATTGCAACCCTAAATCAGCAAAGTGCGCCAACAACCAGCAGGGCTAACATTTGTCCTGTTAAGGCCGTGCTATATCCAAATCTTGGTCTTTCCATAATAGGTGTGCCAGATTGGGAACCAGTAATTTTATTTTGGAAGACACTCCTATTAATTTCTACGTGCTGGAAGTTACTTAGGTCCACCCTAAACCTGACCTAATTTTGTGCCAGCAGAAAGGCTGTGGCTCTGGGATAAGAGAGATTTGGGTATGGCATAACCTGCGCCCTCCCCTTCTCCACCCCTTCTCCACCCTCTTTTTAGCTTTCCAGCTGGCTGATCTCAGTCCTTGTTCCAGGAAATATTTCAGTATTTGTAAATGTGAGCAAGAGATGACTTTGTGGTTAAACATGAAAATTAAAATGAACAGAAAATTTCTAACAAGAACTAAGGACACACACGTTACAGCCATTCCATGTTAGGGCATTTATTTTAACATCCACATAACATCTGTACCCTATGTTGTTGTTGTTCATTCGTTCAGTCGTCTCCGACTCTTCGTGACCTCATGGACCAGCCTACGCCAGAGCTCCCTGTCGGCCGTTACCACCCCCAGCTCCCTCAAGGTCAGTCCAGTCACTTCAAGGATGCCATCCATCCATCTTGCCCTTGGTCGGCCCCTCTTCCTTTTGCCTTCCACTTTCCCCAGCATAATTGTCTTCTCTAGGCTTTCCTGTCTCCTCATGATGTGGCCAAAGTACTTCAACTTTGTCTCTAGTATCTTTCCCTCCAGTGAGCAGTCGGGCTTTATTTCCTGGAGGATGGACTGGTTGGATCTTCTCGCAGTCCAAGGCACTCTCAGCACTTTCCTCCAACACCACAGCTCAAAAGCATCGATCTTCCTTCGCTCAGCCTTCCCTAAGGTCCAGCTCTCACATCCGTAGGTTACTACAGGGAATACCATGGCTTTGATTAGGCGGATCTTTGTTGCCAGTCTGATGTCTCTACTCTTCACTATTTTATCGAGACTGGACATTGCTCTCCTCCCAAGAAGTAAGCGTCTTCTGATTTCCTGGCTACAGTCTGCATCTGCAGTAATCTTTGCACCTAGAAATACAAAGTCTGTCACGGCCTCCACGGTTTCTCCCTCTATTTTCCAGTTGTCAATCATTCTTGTTGCCATAATCTTGGTTTTCTTGACGTTTAGCTGCAACCCGGCTTTTGCGCTTTCTTCTTTCACCTTGATTAGAAGGCTCCTCAGCTCCTCCTCGCTTTCGGCCATCAGAGTGGTGTCATCTGCATATCTGAGGTTGTTAATGTTTCTTCCAGCAATTTTCACCCCAGCTTTGCATTCATCCAGCCCCGCACATCGCATGATGTGTTCTGCATACAAGTTAAAAAGGTTGGGTGAGAGTATGCAGCCTTGCCGTACGCCTTTCCCAATCTTGAACCAGTCTGTTGTTCCGTGGTCAGTTCTGACTGTTGCGACTTGGTCCTTGTACAGATTCCTCAGGAGAGAGACAAGGTGGCTTGGGATGCCCATCCCACTAAGAACTTGCCACAGTTTATTATGATCCACACAGTCAAAGGCTTTAGAATAGTCAATGAAGCAGAAGTAGATGTTTTTCTGAAACTCCCTGCCTTTCTCCATTATCCAGCGGATATTGGCAATCTGGTCTCTCGTTCCTCTGCCTTTTCTAAACCCAGCTTGAACATCTGGCAACTCTCGCTCCATGTATTGCTGGAGTCTTCCTTGCAGAATCTTGAGCATTACCTTACTGGCATGAGAAATAAGGGCCACTGTACGGAAGTTTGAGCAGTCTTTCGCATTTCCCTTTTTTGGTATGGGGATATAAGTTGATTTTTTCCAGTCTGATGGCCATTCTTGTGTTTTCCATATTTGCTGGCAAATGGCATGCATCACCTTGACAGCATCATCTTTTAAGATTTTAAACAGTTCAGCTGGGATCCCATCATCTCCTGCTGCCTTGTTGTTAGCAATGCTTCTTAAGGCCCATTCAACCTCACTCCTCAGGATGTCTGGTTCTAATTCATTCACCACACCGTCAAAGCTATCCTCGATATTGTTATCCTTCCTATACAGATCTTCTGTATAGTCTCGCCACCTTCTCTTGATCTCTTCAGCTTCTGTTAGGTCCCTGCCATCTTTGTTTCTTATCATACCAATTTTTGCCTGAAATTTACCTCCAATGTTTCTAATTTTCTGGAAGAGGTCTCTTGTCCTTCCTATTCTGTTGTCTTCTTCCACTTCCATGCATTGCTTATTTAAAAATAGTTCCTTATCTCTTCTGGCTAACCTCTGGAATTGCGCATTTAACTGGGCATATCTCCCCTTTTCACTGTTTCCTTTTGCTTTCCTCCTTTCTTGGGCTACTTCCAGTGTCTCAGCAGACAACCATTTTGCCTTCTTGGTTTTCTTTTTCTTTGGAACGTACTTTGTTGCCGCCTCCTGAACAATGTCGCGGACTTCTGTCCATAGTTCTTCTGGGACTCTGTTTACTAAATCTAGTCCTTCAAATCTGTTCTTCACTTCCACTGTATATTCGCTAGGAATGTTAGTGAGATCATATCTAACTGGTCTGTGTATTTTCCCTGATCTCTTTAGTTTTATTCTAAATTGGGCAATAAGAAGTTCGTGATCTGAGCTACAGTCAGCCCCAGGTCTTGTTTTCACCGACTGGATGGATGTCCGCCACCTTTGGCTGCAAAGGATGTAGTCAATCTGATTTCGGTGTTGACCATCTGGTGAGGTCCATGTATAAAGCCGTCTTTTAGGTTGTTGGAAGAGAGTATTCGTTATACACAGCGAGTTTTCCTGGCAGAATTCTATCAGCCTGCGTCCCGCTTCATTTTGTTCTCCCAGACCATGCTTGCCTGTGATCCCAGTTGTCATTTGACTTCCCACCTTGGCATTCCAGTCTCCTGTAATGAAAATAATGTCTCTTTTTGGTGTATTGTCCAGTAGGTCCTGCAGATCCTCATAGAACTGATCTACTTCTGCTTCTTCAGCAGCTGTGGTTGGGGCGTATATTTGGATCACTGTGATGTTGAAAGGCTTTCCTTGCACTCGAATTGAGATCATTCTGTCATTTTTTGGGTTGTATCCAAGCACCGCTTTAGCGAATTTCTTATTAATTATGAAGGCTACTCCATTTCTTCGATGTTCCTCTTGTCCACAGTAGTAGATCTGGTGGTCATCTGATGTGAAGTGGCCCATTCCAGTCCATTTCAGTTCGCTGACCCCCAGAATGTCTATCTTTAGTCTTGACATCTCACCAATAACAACATCCAATTTGCCCTGGCTCATAGATCTTACATTCCAGGTTCCTATGGTGTGTTGATCTTTAGAGCATCGGATTCGTCGTTCGCCTCCAGTACCGTCGGCCGCTAGCCTTCCTTTCGGCTTTGAGCTAGCTGCGTCATCACATCTGGGGCTAGTTGAACTTATCCTCTGCTCCTCCCCAGTAGCATTTTGGCCATCTTCCGACCTGGGAGTCCCATCTTCCAATGGCATACCGACATATCTCTGGTTGTACTGGTCCATTTAGTTTTCTTGGCAAGGATACTGGAGTGGTTTGCCATTGCCTTCCCCAGGGATCACGCTTGGTCTGACCTCTCTGCCACAACCGTCCCGTCTTGGGTGGCCCTTCACGGTTTCGCTCATGACATCATTGAGGTGCTCAAAGGATCACCGCCTTGTCGGGGCGCTGGAGCTTGAGCACCTCAATGATGTACCCTATGAGCAAAATTAAATGTGGTTTAGGATGTGGCTTTTCAGAAGTTGACTTGGATAAATGAATGTAGCCTTCAAGGTAAACTCACTGGTCCAATTGTAGAACATTTCTACACCTGCAATAAGGTGTGTATGTGTAAGGCTTTGGGGAAAAAATTACAATATAGATCTGCACATTGTAAATCTTCCTTAATCATCCACGAATAAATCTGTTTAGGGCATAATAATTCA
This sequence comes from Anolis sagrei, assembly GCF_037176765.1. Classification (NCBI taxonomy): domain Eukaryota; kingdom Metazoa; phylum Chordata; class Lepidosauria; order Squamata; family Anolidae; genus Anolis; species Anolis sagrei. The sequence continues at coordinate 89,618,461 of NC_090023.1, forward strand.
TAGGGGTGCTTGTATTTGTTTATAACATTTCAAAGGTTTGCAGAGTTATACGAGCTGGAATGATATGGCTTGTTAATTGTGTAATGCATTCAGACTTGCATGAAATTCTATTGAGATAGTTTTATGCATGACTTCTTGCTCGTTACTAATTCCTTAGCAAGATTCAATTTTTGTTTGTTTTGAACTCATCCTGAGACCATTTAAAAATCAACTACTTTTCATATTTTCTGTTCTCTATTTCAGTCTGAAAATTTAGCTTGGATTAAATGTTTAGTTTTGTGATTTTGGTTCTTTTAAAGACAAATCTTTTATTTGCTCAATTAATTTACTGTCACTTTGTAAGATTTTTGGAAATGTATGCTGCCACCTGGTGGTTGGAAGTGATTGCTAAACATTAGGAAAGGACTTTCATTTCTCTTCTTTCTTTCCTTCCTTCTTCCTTCCAGGTTTTTTTTTTTTTTGTCGTGTCAAGAGTGACTTGAGAAACTGCAAGTCACTTCTGGTGTGAGAGAATTGGCCGTCTGCAAGGACGTTGCCCAGGGGATGCCCGGATGATTTGATGTTTTTATCATCCTTTTGGGAGGCTTCTCTCACGAGGATCTGGAGTTGATAGAAGGAGCTCATCCGCCTCTCCCCGGATTCAAACCTGCAACCTGTCAGTCTTCAGTCCTGCCGGCACAGGGGTTGAACCCACTGCACCACCGGGGGCTCCTTCCAGGAGAAACCCGTGAATTTATTTATTTAACTCTTAATGCTCTCCTGAATTTCTTCTGAAAATAAGGTTGTGTAGAAAGCTTTTTATTTTATTTTAAATCTATTAAGATGAAGATTTATGTGCTTTCCTTATTGTATTCAATTTGGACATGCTGCAGTGTTCCTTAGTGCACTGGTCTTTCAAGTAGAGCTACAGGAGTTTATTACTGTAAAGTGCTTTTGAATCAATAAACACTTGAGCTGGTTTTTATTCATTAGTGGTGTAAGAAGTACAACTCAATAGCATGCACTGTTTTCAACAGCCTGACCTAATATGCTAGCAGTTCACCAACACATTTATTTCTAAGTTTGATTTAAATTGAAGGATTTCAAGGGCATGACCTACAGTCTGCCCTGATCAGCTAGATTTAAACCTAAATGGATTTATTGCCAGAAAGGAATTATACAAGTAAACCAGTTTATTCTAAAATCAGAATCTGGTATAGTAGTATCCACTAGGATTTTGTTCTAGGTCTCAATCCTACAATCCATGTTCAAGCCCAATTATATACAATGCTGTAGTAAAAGGGAATACTTTATTGAAATTGCAAAATCAAGGTTTGCTTTTGGGATTTTTTTAAAATACTTTCAAGCCATGGATAGTGGAATCCGTGGATAAAAATGTCCATGGCCATGGAGGGCCAACTGTAGATACCAGCAGAAGAGGACAAGACAGTAGGATCTCATCAGAAGGGGGAATTTAGTATCCTGGGATGCTTTCACCCTATCTGATGGATGGAGCCCCATACCGGCCATGACATAAGGTTGTGTGACTTCTGGCAGAGGCCCCGCCCCAAACCAGGGTGGAAACATCATTGGACACTTCCCCTACAACACGGGACACTTCCCATGTTGTGCTGGCTCCACTGGAGCCCCGCTGTGAGGGCAAATGCTTTCCCCATGTGATAGGGAAAGCATCACCGAGAGGGAGCTACGCACGGGGCAACAGATTTGCCCTGCTGCCTCTCTTCTTTTGCCTCAATGCCAGGCAAAGCAGGATGCTTCACCTGGCCTTTGTGATAAGGCCCTAACTGCATATTTCAGTGACTACAAATGTCAAAGTTATTCTCTCATTTTTCATTTTGAAACTTTCCTTATAATATTTAATTAACTAGATTGCTTCTATTACTTCCTTCCATTTTACTTCAGTTAGAATGTTTGTTTAGTTTTTAAACATTCATAACAATACTATAATTCAACAGTAGCATCCAGAAAGTGAACTTGTGTGGTTTGTTCCAGAAATGGAGTGATGCTGAGATGGAACTTCTGAATTCTGCTCCATTAGTCCAAAGATGCAGTGTTTGAAACTATAGGATATGTAGTATTACTCTGTTTGGATATTTGTGGCAGGAGACAGAAGGTATCTGGCCAAGGCTTCTGGGGTCAATTTGGATTTGGTTCTATGCATCCATGGGAAATTATTTTACCACTTAATTCTAGTGTTCACTCATAACACCTGCAGATAGGATTCTGTTCCTTGGACTTTATGTTTTGACAACCTTCTGAGATATTTATATAATTCATGACTACTTTACTCCAACAGTCCACAAGAAGGAGATGGGTAGGACCATTAGCCTGCTGTCTCCCAACCAGGGACTGTGTGGTAGTGGTAGGGGTGTGGAGGGATGTGTGTGTTGTTTGTGATCTGTGCTGGGGAAGGCATGTAATTTTGTTGTGCAATAGGCGGGGTACAAAAATAAAGTTATATTATAAAGACAAAGCTATTCTATTGCATTCTATAGCAACAGGAGAACAGAGCCCTATCAATCGCAGTGGCTGCTACCTGGATCATCAGGATTGGGTCTTCATGTATTATCAAATCTATGGAACATGTAGGGATTATGATTTTTGAAAACCCCCTTTTTATAAAAAAAAACCAACTTGTGTTCTGGGATGTGTATGGGCTTTAGAAGAAGACTTTGAATCACTATCATTTTTTCCATATTTCACCCTATTTGCTTGTCCTTCTCTTTGAAATGCGTTTCTGATCAAAATGTGGGTTTTGGTAGAAGTATTGGTCCAAATTATTCCTTTCTTTGTTGTGGCTATATCTTTTCCAGGCCAGGTTTTTCTGTCAATTTGCCTCCACCTGTCTTCGCCTTGTTACAATGGTCTCCTTCTGTTGACTACAAAAACTGCCTTTGTATGCTGCTGGGTGGAACATTCTGCCTCATTATTTTCAGCCATTAATAGGCTCCTCCATGAAGGCACTGAACAGACAGACCTCTTGGATATGGTTGATTCACTTGTTCTTTTTTCCTTGCACCACTTCAATGCATTTGTTCTGAAGGTATATAACTTACTTCCATTTTTTCTGTCCAATTGGTTACTCTCTGATTCTGCCCACTTTAACCCCTTAACCACCTGCCTTCTGTCTCACCATCATCCATGGGCACCTGTTATTCGCATGTTTATGTCATGAATGCTAAAGAAGCTTAACTTCAGGTCTAGGCACCTTTTCTTTATGGCAAAAACTACAGCATTCTACTAATTCATATCTATTTTTAGTCTTTTCAGAAAGTCAGTTCAATGCTGGAGAACTAAAATATCCCATCCAATTGACCTCATCTTCATAAAATCATGTCTTATTTGTTGATGTGGAGGATAAAATTAAATTGGCATTACAGTATTTGCTGAAGCTTACAACTGTACAACCAAATAGAATCTGGCAGCAAAACAAGTGCTACTGCTTCTATTGGACAAAATATTGCTCAAAATGAGAACTAATTATCTTACATTTTATTGGGTGTTATTATCTTGGATCTCTAAGGAGAAGGAAACATGCCAAGTCAGTGGACAAATTCATCTGTAATACTCAAAATATCATTAACACCATCAGCTGCATGCAAAATAGAGATGACTTGTGTTTGTGTCTTTTGTTTCCTAGTAAGTGAATGGATTTTAGAAAAAAAATCTGCTACTGCACATACATTTAGGCAGGGTGTTTTTTTCAAAAACAAAAACAAAACGACAACAAATGATTATTTCTATAGTGAGCCATCTGGTTATATATGTGAATTTTGTGGTGTACCTGACAACGCTGATATCAGAAACAGAGCAGTAAGACAATAAAATAGTCAATTGCATGATGCAAATCTAGAAATAATCCTCAATTGGGAAGGAAGCCATGTTTCCAAATGGAATAAGATAAAAATAAAGATCAAGAAGACATATTTAAAATCAGTATTTGGATTCCCGGTATATGTGACAGACAACATTGATCTAGTAAAAGTGAAAACTCAAAAAATGACAGATCACACCAGATTGTAAATGCTTCTTCACAACAGACTGTTCAAGAGTTAGATGCCAGCATAAACATTGAATATACCAAATTTTGGACTGTGTACCAGACTTCAGGAAAGATGTGAATGGCCTTGCATGGAATAGGCTGAAGTCTCTTATTCAAATCCCGGAGGTTGTCAGCTCCTCCTCCTTTGGCAATGGCCTTTGTTGTTAACACGCTATTACATTTATACTGCCAAAATATCCAGTGGCAAAACAGGTAGGAAAAGTTCAGTTTGCTGGGGACACTGAGGAGGAGGGCACATCCAGGTCTAATAAATCAAAATCACCACATCTTTCTTCTACACTAACCCAGAAACTTAATAGAAATCACACACTCTTATGAGCTGAAAGAGGATATACAGCCCAATGCCTTGCCAAACAGGAATACACAACTAAATTCAACTTCTGTTTAGATCTTCAAAGAGGGAGACTCCACCAGCCCCTGAGGCATACTACTTTGCTGTTAAATAGCTCTTAGGTGAATTCTCTTTTCTTGTCATTTGAACCCAACTCAAAGTACTGGTGATACTTTATAGACCTTTGCACCTTGACTCTCAAGTTATTTGAAGGACTGTATCTGTCTTTATGAGTCCAATAGAGTTCAAATATTGGCTGGAGAGGCCCTTCTCAGGCTGGATCTACAATGCCCTATATCCCAGGATCTGATCCCAGATTAGCTGGCAATGTAGACTCATATAATCCACTTCAAAGAAGATAATCTGAGATCAGATCCTAGGATATAGGACAATGTAGAAGGGGCCTACAAGTGTTTGTAATGTATGTATATGTATATATATGTGTGTGTGTGGGGAGGGGGGGGGGTTGTAAAGGTTTCCCCTGACAGTTAAGTTTAGTTGTGCCCGATTCTGGGGGGTGGTGCTCATTTCCAATTCTAAGCCGAAGAGCCGCCGTTGTTCATAGACATCCCCAAGAGCTCCATTACCTAGTAGTACCTATTGATCTCACATTACCTAGCAGTACCTATTGATCTCACATTTGCATGTTTTTGAACTGCTTGGTGTCAGAAGCTGGAGCTAACAGTGGGAGCTTACTCCGCTCCCCGGATATGAACTGCCAACCTTTCAGTCAACAAGTTCAACAGCTCAGTGGTTTTACCTGCTGCACCACCAGGGTGGTGCATATATATATATATATATATATATATATATATATACACATACACACACACACACACACCCTGGTGGTGCATATATATATATATATATATATATAGTTTTTGAAGAGCATCAGCATAGCATAATGATTTCCAGGTTGATTTACAACTCTACAGACCATGGTTCAAATCACTGTTCGACCATGAAAACCCATGGGGTGACCCTGTGTAAGTCACACATTCTCAGTCTCAGAAAACCCTGTGATAGGTTCACTTTATGGTTGCCATAAGCCGGAATCATCATGAAGGTACACATTTTAGAAAAGATTGCTTGCTGCCTTGAGTCCTATTTTTGAGAGAACGATAGGCTATACATGAATAAAACAAGAATAAGAGCAACAACTGCCAGAATGACATGAATCAAGTCTTGAAAAGAACTGTAGTACTGATTGAAGTAACAATTAGGCAATGCTTCTGGGATAATTGCTAGGTGGAAATACTTAGAAAAATCCCAGTATGATTTTTCTTTTACCAATTCAGCCAACTATGGCTAAAAATATTTCCCAAACAAAAAAGTCAAAAAAGAAAACTTTGTATTGTCGAAGGCTTTCATGGCTGGAATCACTAGGTTCTTGTGGGTGTTTTCGGGCTATAGGACCATGTTCTAGAGGCATTTCTCCTGACGTTTCGCCTGCATCTATGGCAAGCATCCTCAGAGGTAGTGAGGTCTGTTCTCTATCTATATGCGTGTGGAGATCATGGTAGTGTGTTCATGGCCATAGGTTTTGATCAGCCTTAGAAAATACTAAAAGAACTCAGAAGAAAATGACAGAATAGACTTTTCAAGAATGAAGAAATTTTACTGGAGTTACTTTCACAATAACTAAAAAACCATCTGATATATATTTTACACTTTATATTTGTCTCACACTTGTGTATTTCCCTGTCCAGCATCACTATATTCTTTGGAAAAGTGTGAATTTCTCAAAATATACCACTCACTTCTGAATCATGTAGGCTGTTTCCAGATGTTGCCCAGCTGCTCCAGTTTATAGAAATTTTGACCTTTCTCTTGAGACTTGAAATCATAGCTGTATCATTTAACATACATTTGCTTTATGTGAGAAAAAGCTGCTATATTTTTCTTGTCTTGCTATTTTCAGAGAACAACAACTATGACTAACTAACAAATGCAAATGTTGCTGTATAGAATACTAGAGGTGCATGCTTTGCATCATCAATGCATTAATACTTTATTAAAATAGCAAATGAAATGCATAGCATTATAATATATAAGAAGTGGACAAGTATACATTTCATTTGTTTGTTAGATAGAGAACTATGATACCTTGTCAGATGATATAGAAACAGCTTAAATAAATAAAGAGGCCCACGTGCCAGTATTGCAAGTATTGTAACTCCTTTGCTTGCTCTCTAGAAAGATGCATTCTTTATGGGCTATTATAGAAAAAATACATTAAAAGACATAATTGAGTTAGCTAACAAGTTTACATTCAACAGGGAATTACAGTCAATTTTACCTGTATATCAGTATAAGTCATAGCCAGAATTCACTTGTGTAGTTATGAATGTATAACCACCATAGCTACATAGCTACACAGTGATTCTTGGTTTGATCCCTCCAATTCTGACTTACAGCAGCTGCATTCAATGGGAGTCTGTTCCCTAGTCACTTGAGAAACAGCAGACTGATGTTTCCATCCCTTCTCCCAAACTATTTTCATTGTTGCCGGCAGAAGTGGGGTCCCCATCACAATTCTCCTCACACCAGAGACTGGTCTCTGAAGTGTGTGTGTCAAGATACTAGTTTGATGCTTCCTGAACAGGCTGCTATGAAAGGGGGTGGGTTCTCCTTCTTTGGAGGTTTTTAAACACAAGTTGGATGGCCAGCTCTCAGTTCTTGGCTGTATATCCTTGCATGACAGGGGGTTGGACTTTTATTAAGATTCCTAGACTCATCTGTCAAAACATAAGCATTTTCTTATGTGACAGCTACATGGGCATTGATAACAAGGGCCCTGCTCATCCTGCTGTGCAACATGAAGACTTGGGATGATGGCCTCCAGTAGCCACAGAAGCAGAGGTCCTTTCTTTGTGGGGTCCAGGTCAATTTCTCCCAGTTGCACATACACATACATACATCCAGCAGCCTCAACTGGAAGTATTTACAGCATGAACTGTTTAATCCACACACATTTATCTCTCAAGATCCATATGTGCATGATATGCTGCTGGGATATGTAATGTGAGTATAAATCATATGTATATCAACATCTGTATCTGAGTAGGGTGCTACCTGTTTCTATTGTATTGCTATCACTGAAGTAGTGTTTGAATTTGATCCATATTCTAGAACAGCAAATCACCATAAATGCGTTTTTACAAGGGACTGAATTAGATCATAGACTAAAAGTTTTATTATATTTCTTTCCTTGTTGTGCATATATGATTTGTCCTGCTGGACAGAAATAAGAGCCTCTTGAGATTCAGTTTATACCTGCAAAACCTCCTGGGTTCATATCAAATTTCTGAGGCCTAGCCGCTCAGGCATATGGTTTATAATGACTGCATGGTGAATTCATATCCCCAAAGGGTTTTAGTGGAAAACGTCTCGCTTCTTTGTAGTATTGAAGTTTTCCAAAGTTCTGTCTCACTTTTTAATCTGCAAATACCTTTGACTGAGAAAGTACCCCATATCTACATTATTTTCTGTAAACATTATCATCAACATCCCAAACCTGGTTATACATAGAATTCATCTTCTTAATTACTGGGGGGGGGGGGGGGGGGTGGTGGTAGTTTATCACATGACAGAGCTGAAGCCACTTGAGAGTATGCACAGAATAATATTACACATGTTTTGAATTTTGCAATGAGTTTCTGGTATTTGTTTTCTGGTATTTCTTTCTGGTATTTGTTTTCTGGTATTTGTTTTGATAATAAATTTAGTGGATGCTCTAGCTCTTCTTTTAGAAATGCTTTTTAAATCCATAAAGGAAAAAAGGACATTAATAGAATTTATCATGCTCGTTATCATGCTTGTTTATAATACATTTGATTCTCCATATCCACCGATTTTTCTTTTACCAATTCAGCCAACTATGGCTAAAAATATTTCCCAAACAAAAAAGTGAAAAAAGAAAACTTTGTATTGTCGAAGGCTTTCATGGCTGGAATCACTAGGTTCTTGTGGGTTTTTTCGGGCTATAGGACCATGTTTTAGAGGCATTTCTCCTGACGTTTCGCCTGCATCTATGGCAAGCATCCTCAGAGGTAGTGAGGTCTGTTGGAATTAGGACAATGGGTTTATATATCTGTGGAATGGCTGGGGTGGGGCAAAGAGCTCTTCTCTGCTGGAGCTAGGTGTGAATGTTTCAACTGATCACCTTCATTAGCATTTGAAGGCCTGGCTGAGCCTGGGAAAATATTTTGTTGAGAGGTGTTAAGATGTGCCTGGTTGTTTCCTCTCTGCTGTTTTGCTGTTGTAATTTTAGAGTTTTTTAATACTGGTAGCCAGATTTTGTTCATTTTCATGGTCTCTTCCTTTCTGTTGCTGTGGTGTAGCGGGCTAAACCGCTGAGCTGCTGAACTTGCTAACTGATGGTTTGAATCCGGGGAGCAGGATGAGCTCCTGCTGTTAGCCCCAGCTTCTTCAACCTGGCAGTTCAAAAACATGTGAACGTGAGTAGAACAATGGTACTGCTTCAGCAGGAAGGTGATGGAGTTCCATACAGTCATGCTGGCCACATGACCTTGGAGGTGTCTATGGACAATGTTGGCTCTTCGGCCTTGAAATGGAGATGAACACCACCCCCCAGAGTTGGACATGACTAGACTCAATGTCAATGGGAAACCTTTACCTAACACACACATTTAAATTCTTACCAACTTACAGAAAACATTCCAGGATATTTTTAAAAAAAACCCTGTATGGATCTCCAAAATAAAACCAGAAAAAGAGGAACAATTCTAATCTTCTTAGTCTATATGTACCTTGTATTTGTTTTTCAACAAATTTGCTTTTGTGTGCCCCCCCCCCCCAACATTCATTTTAATTTTGTACCAAAGCGAGTATGTGTTCATTTTTTTTATTAAGCAAGCCTTCTTGGGCTCAGCTTAGTCTGTCACAGGCAGCACCACTATAAGCAAGAACACTGTGGTAATGTTTCAGTAACAGTCAAAGACTAATGGAACGAAGAATTCAAGCTCTCTGCAAATAATGTCTAATGGCCATCCAAGCTATTTTTGCTATGGCTGGCAGAATTCCACTTCACTCTTCCCTTTAGTATGGAGATCAGAGAGAGGAAATATAGTACTTTGAACAAAATCTCAATTTCAATTTATAAAAATAATGTACTTCTTGAGATAAGTTATATTTATGTTAATAGTGTGCAGTACTTATAATAGACAAGAAAACAAGATGCATTACATTATCATAACAAAAGCTACTGTCAGTCTCTCCCCTCATCTCTTATTCAAGAAGTTATCATAGTTCTCTAACAACCAAATCTATTTTTTTACCCAAATCTCAATTTCCCTGTAGACATTCTGCAATATTTAATGTTACTCTTCTGTTCTACACAGATCATATTAGCACTATTTAATACAATGCAATAAGATCAAGATTAAATACTGCAATCACATAATTATGAAGCACATTCTAGACACCTTTATTGAAACTGATTTTACAGTGCAACAAAGCAGTATTCTTTATTTACTCCGAACAAAGGAAACAAGGAAAAGTGCATTATGTTTACAATCAGCCAGTCTTTTTGTAGATGTTACCCTATTAACTTATTATATTTTAAACCAATATAAACTGGTAATAAACTACAAAAGGAGATTAATCAATCAGCTGAGTATAAAGTGCTCACTCACTGAAGTACTTGGAAGTAATTCCATATTGATGGTATTTAGATTAGAATCCGAGCACATGAACAAATGGCTTCAAATCCCAATGAAAATAGTCAGCCTTTACCAAGGTGCAACTAGTTAAGTAAGTTTGTTATGTGTCTACACGAAAAGAAGACACCACCTGTTTAGGCAGACAACCAAATTGTTGATTCTGTCTCAGTGTACAACTTCAGCCCTCATAAGTATTTGAAAACACTCAAATTAATTTTTTTGAAACTATCTAGAAAGCTTGGGTGTTTGAGTGAAAATTAACAACTCTAAGTTGAGTATTTTAATATTTTAATTGGATTGCAGCAGATTTGTGTTTTCATTCGGGGGGAAAAGGCTTCCATATTTCTTGAACTATGCCCTCTCCCCTCTTTTGGGGACATTTGAATATTATTATGTCTAGAATGAGATCCTCAAAGGATTAATCATCTACAGAAAAATGAAGCATAACTGATACAGGAAGGCAAAAACCCTAATCCTTACTCTACTCTGCTAAATTTTGTGTTGTTAAGACTGTTAAAATAGTTGAACACTTGAAAATGGGTCAATTGTTTGAACCAATGGCTCGACATATAACAGAAACTGGATGTACACTGCCATTAACGGTATTATATGGGCCAATACTAAACATACAATTCAGATTATATGGCAGTGTTGATACGGCAACACTTGGTCCAGCCTTTTATATAGTTATATTTCAGGAGGGCTTCACAGAAGGCTTTGTGAGAGAGGAGTGTTTCAGGCAATGCTTCGCTCTAGATGCCATCTGAGGCCCTTTTATGCTCAAACCTCAGGCTGCATATTGTACTGTTTATAGCTGTAATGCATGTTTTACAGCCATATCCATCTTCCTTCAGATCAGAAGATGGGTAATTTTTTTAAGCTGAAGGCTGGCTCAAAGTCCCTGAGGCTGTTGGAGGTCCAGGGTACAGTTTGAACAATACAGTATTTAAAACCAAGAACACTTTTAACTGGAGAAAAAAAAAAACCTACCAGTATTTCAGTGGGAAGTATGGGCCTGCTTTTGGCCTATGAGATTTTAAGTTAATTAGGATTGTTGTTGTTGCGTGCCTTCAAATTGTTTCAGACTTAGGGCTTTCCTAAGTCTAAAGTTTAGGGCTGGGCCTGGGTAAATGGCCATTATTATTATTATTATTATTATTATTATTATTACTATTATTATTTATCTATATTCCACCCTCCCCCCCCCCCCAAAAAAAAGGGACTCAGGGAGGATCACAAGTACACATACACAGCAAACATTCAATGAGGTTTGTATAGACAGTATACAGACAGAACAGAAGGAGGTGTTGTTTCGATGCCATGGACGGTTGGGCTTGAGTCCACAGGGGGTGCTGTCGCTCCACTCTCTATGATGAAGAGCTATCAGGACTTCCTCATTCCAGCATTTTCTGATCTTCTTTTTCTTTGAGGCGTTGTAAAACACCTCCCCAGTTTTTAGCAGTACCTAATTTCTCTAATTACAGCTAAAGCTGTTTTGAAATGCTTAGGTAAACAGTGAGCAGGGCTGATGGTTGGCTTTGAACTTACAACCTTTTGGTTGATAGATCTTATAGTTGCTGATGATTTTCCAGCTGTGCTAAACCCCTGACCTTGGGGGGGAGGGCATATCTGGACCATTGGGCTTAGTTTGGGCACCCCTGATTTAAATCAATTCTGGGCTAAAACAGAGTCACTGCAGATGGAAAAACGGAGGCATTAAAAACAGTGCTGGGGAATACCTAATAAGCGGTTTATTCACTCAATAAATTTAATATGCACTGTAAAAAAAATTAAAATGTCAACACTGCTCTCAGAATGGATAAGTTACTGCATGTGGGTAAATTAATGAAACCTGCACTGATACAAGAAATCTGTTCAAACCTGAGTGGTTCTGGGTCTCTTGACTAGGAAACTAATGACCACCTTTGTGATAAAATTGACTTCTGCTATTGATAGCAACTGGATAAACTGAAAGATGGCACAGTACCTGGCAATAATGAAGGACCTCCATAAGAATGTTATGATTATCTCCTGGATACGAAGCTCTAGATAAGTTTTCCTAGGGTTAAAGACAAAGAAAACATAAACCTAGTCATACGACAAATGGGAAAGAACATATTTTCATAAAGGTTCTGAAATGTAAAAGTATGTTTGAAGACACACCAGCCGCCTTCATGCCAACAAGCTGTTAAAATATCTTTGGAAGCATATATACACCTTCATCGGAGTCATATTCATAAATAACACTTCCATCATCATCCTTGGGTTTCCTCTAACAAAAATAGTGAAGAAATTAAGTAATCATTTATATGATAATTCTAATCTTACAATATTGTTTTCATTCGGTTAGATCACTATGAAAAAAATCAATTTAGCTATAAAAGTGTGACTGAGATAAACAGGGTTCACTGGTGCCACACAGTGGATAAAAAAATTGTAACAGAAAGCACCACATGTCACAACTCATGCCTTTGCATTTGTGTTTTTGAGCCATGTTTAGAATACTTTTTGACTTATTTTTTACTTTACAGCAACAGTCTTCCTTTCTTCTCCTCGGCCATTTTGTCAATTACTTTTTCTGGTTTGATTTATTTTATTTATTTATTTGCTTTACTTCTATACCGCCTTTCTCAGCCGAAATGGCGACTCAAGGCGGTTGATAGTGATGTCCCAATGAATTGCTAGTCCACTTAGTCTTTGGTCTATCATTAAACTTCTAGATACACTTTTCACTCTCTTTATGGTTGAAAATGATCTTTCCATACTGCATGTCATTACTGGTAGAGTAGCTAACATAGTCAAAAGGAAATTTATTGACAGATGGTAGGTTTTGTCACACAGTTCCAACACTTTGAGTACCTCAGTATCTTTCTTAATTGAGGGTGTAATATTGCACCACATTATGTACTCAGTCTTGACGGAAGCAAGTGCTGCGTCATTTACAAAGTATTCTGACAGTTGTTCCATATGGTGAATTTTGTCTAGACCTGAAAACCCAGGGAGGAGAACCCGGAAACTGGTTAAAATGTCTTCATTTGACATGAACATTTCAGTAATGTTCTGTATGAGTGAATTGACACATGGTATGAACACAACAACTCTGAAATAATCTTCTACAGAATTAGTTCCTGGATTTTGCATCTGCTCTCAAAATTTCTAAAGACTTTAACAGTGACTTAGCGTCTTGTGGTGCGGTGGCATCCACTTTGGCGCCTGGGCTGTCAGCGCACTCCCCTTCCTCTCCCAGCACTGAAGGCTGAAACCAGGGGCACCGAAAAGGAAAGAGAGTGCCCTGAGGGCCCAGGCACGGACAAGGATGCCACCGTGCCACGTACCACTAAGGCCTTCTCGCAGACCACCCTGAGAATTTTTTGGGGAGGGGGGCTGAAGCCCCTCAAGGCAACCCCCCGGCTACATACCTGCCTTAACCCTAACCCAAACCCTAATCCTAACCCTTACCCTAATCCTAACCCTTACCTTACCCCAAACCCTAAACCTTATCCTAACCCTCCCCTCCTTTCTATCTTTCCACCAAATGCAACTACGAAGTATATTCCTGCCCTAAATGTGCCGCTCTCCCCTTCCCTTATTCACCACTGCCATTGTGGAATGTGTGTAACGCTCGGAGCTTCCAAACCCAGCTATCATACTATCACCACAGTTCCTTTTGGATTGATCTGAGCTGGTGGAGCCCTCTTTGAACTGATTGCTGAATTCAGTCCATAGAAGAGGTGAATCCCACTATAAAGGCAGTTCACCCTCTCATTGGTTTTAAAGAAGAGGTAAAATGTGTGCATAGCACTTTAAATCCAGTTGCTGCCTCCTGCAGAATTCTGGGGATTGTAGTTTAGGGAGGTCCAGGGCCTCTCTGGCTGAGCATTTTAAAGGCTTTTTGACTTAAAAGATCTTAAAAGAGCCAAATATTCCACAGCTATAGCTTTCCCAATAAATACATTACCTGGACCTCAATGGATCAGACTTAAAGGGAAGGCTATTTAAAAGACATTTTTTGAAAATAACACATAGGATGGAGAGAACCAATATTTATTATTGTCACTGTACATTTAGAGCCTCCCAGTAAAATCTATAGCAGTGACCCCAGAGCAGTTTGAATTATTACTTGATTTCCATGTTATGTCCAAAATCCTGTTGATGAATTATGATGATGGAATCCAGATTTATACCATTTGCTACTCACTTTTTCTCATCAGGGTCAGAGTGCTTTATCAACATGCTTTGGAAAATTAAAATACATAAATAAATAATCTCTGTTTGATTTTCTACTCCAATTAATTATAATAACAAAAAGCATTTGCATTCAATGTCATTGATAGCCCAGTGGTAAAATGTATGGCACTCAACCACGAAAAGTACATCCATAAGTAACTAGTTAGTTTCCAGAAGTCCTTTTAAATAAAAATGGCTTTTATATGCTGGCAGGACAGTAAGGAGAGAGACGCCACCTAGCGTTTTTGGAGGGAAACTCCCTTGAAGCTGTCTACCATAGAATCAGAGCTGGAAGAGACCCCAAGAGCCATCCAGTCCAACTCCTACCATGAAGGAATAACAGAATAAAGTACCCCTGATAGATGGCCATTCATATCTAGCCTCTGCTTAAAAACCTTCAAAGAGGCAGACTTTGTGGGGATTTGTAAAAAGGCATCATGTAATGGGCTAACTGGAAAGGCATGTGTTGACAACTGATTGGCTGGGTATGCCAGGAGCCAGAATTCTGATTGGCTACTGTCTCTAGCTTTCTGCTGAGAGAAACTGTTTTAACTGCCATTTTTACCTCAGAGAGTGAAGAGAGCACTGACTGGAAACAGCCAGGAAGGAAATTGCTGCCAACTCTCTGAAGCCTGATCACTTCTAAGGCATGAAACATATTTTAAAGACTGTTTAAAAGGACTGTTTATTCCCTCTGCTCTCTGTAAGAATTCAGAGAGACTGCTGTATATATTGTTGTTCTGTTTGACCTTTTGAACTGAAGTAAAGTTACTGTTACTTGTTACACAAATCTGAATGACACATTGTTATACTGCAAGGTATATTTTGGTTCAGAGACAGTGGTAAAGCTTCTGTTTATTTATATTTACAAACACCCACAGACTTCACTATTCCCTTAAGCACTTGTAGGTATGGGCAATCCATGCTTCTAAATGGCTCTGAAGTACTTACAAAACTAAAGTTCTAGTGCTGAAAACTAGGGGATGCTGGTGTTTTGCTTCTACAGTGTTGCTAAAGTTCTGGTGGTCAAAATTTCAGAACTCTGACAAAAATTTCAAAGTTTCATTAATTACTGGGTTGTTATAGGTTTTTCAGGCTATATGGCCATGTTCTATAAGCATTGTCTCCTGATGTTTTGCCTGCATCTATGGCAAGCATCCTCAGAGGTTGTAAGGTCTGTTGGAGACTAGGATAACTGGGTTTATATATCAGGGAAACTCCAGAGAGGAAACAATCAGGGGCAGCTAATCTCCTCTCAACAAAAGATTCCCCCAGGCACTAACAAGCCATACCAACAAACTGCCAGGCCATCAAATGGTAATCAAGGTGGCCAATTGAAACATTCAGATCTAGCTCCAACAGACAAGAGTTCTTTCTCCCACCCTGGACATTCCACAGATATATAAACC
Source organism: Anolis sagrei (assembly GCF_037176765.1). Lineage (NCBI taxonomy): Eukaryota > Metazoa > Chordata > Lepidosauria > Squamata > Anolidae > Anolis > Anolis sagrei. The sequence goes on from NC_090023.1 coordinate 89,634,175, forward strand.
CAATTTTCCTAGTTTCCAACAGACTTTGCAACCTCTGAGGATGCTTACCATAGATGGAGGTGAAACGTCAGGAGAGACTGCTTCTAGAATATGGCCATATAGCCCAAAAAACCTACAACAACCCAGTGATTCCAGCCGTGAAAGCCTTCAACAATACATTTCATTCATTATTTCGTTATTGGCGATTTTTATGCCAGATCCAATTAGGAGCTGCCATTTATAACAAAATTTTGAAAGTTTTGTTAGAGTTCTGAAATTTTCACTGCCAGAACTTTAGCAACACTATAGAAGCAAAGCACCAGCACCCTCTAGTTTTTGCCACCAGAACTTTAGTTTTGTAAGTACTTCAGAACCATTTAAAACCATGAAGCATATTCCACTGCCAAGCAACTTTTACTGTCAAGAAGTTCTTTCATGTTTTGGTAGAATTTTTTCCTGCCATTTGAATCCATTGCTCCTTGTCCTAGAGTCAAGGGCTGCAGAAAACAAGCCTGTCCCATCCTCAGTGTGACATCTTTTCAGATATTTAATGGTGGCTATCGTGTTCCCTCTCAGACTTCTTTTCTCCAACCTAAACATTCCCAGCTCCCCAAACCTCTCTTCATGGGGCTTGGTTTCCATACCCTTGGTCATTTTGGTCGCCCTCCTCTGGACATTTTCCAGCTTGCAATATCCTCCTTGAATTGTGGTGCTCAGTACTGGACACACTATTACATAAGACGTCTGACCAAAGCAGAATAAAGAGAGACTATGATTTCCCTCAGTCTCAACAGATGTAGCCAAAAATCACATTGGCTTTTTCAGTTGGCTCATGTTCAGCTTGTGGCCTCCTAAGATTCATAGAACCCTTTCACATGGACTGTTTTCAAGTCAAGTGTCACCCATCCTATATAAGTGCATTTCATTTATATTGCCAAAGTGTGGTGCCATTCATTTATCCTAGTTGACACTCATTTTGTTAGTTTTGGCCAAAAAAAGTTATCAAAATAAGTTCTTCTCATTTCCCCTCTTTGTTGAGAACTCTCCAAAACAACTTTGTGAAGTAAACAGATGGTGGGGTATTTATATTTTTTATTAAGTAATTATTGTCCCTTAACAAAACTGACTAAACAAAGGAAAGGTAATAGAAGGAAGGATTGTGTTAGGAAAACAAACATACCTGTTCCCATTGTAAACAAAACTATTAGCAGATAGTTGTCACTTTTGCCAATTAAGGGATTAATGTTAGTTCTGCAGACAAAACAGAAAGTGACTGGCCAAATATCACTCAACTCTGTTTCACAACTGGAAGGGATGTGGGAGTAGGCTTTCTGATCCCAGTACATCACTAAAATCACAGTGTTATGCGTACATGATACTATTAAGTAAGGAGAGAATTTAAACCGTGTATGTTATATGTTGTGATGGCCTCTAAAGGAATGCTGGTAAAGTGCTATGAAACACACAAAAATAGTTTTATTGTTGCTACTGGGATCAAACAATATGCAGGCCTCTGCCTTCAAGTTGATCTGAACTGCAGCAGGGAGTTCCACAGTTCCTGGATGTTTGGTTGGGCCAGCATCTGTGGGACTATGGCCAACCGGGATGCTCTTACAGCGTCCCGGGTAGGCTGGATGTTTCTCTGAACTATGGATACGGAAACCCATTGGGCCCCCGTATCCGTGGGTCAACAGATCGGCTCCAAACCAGTGCCATTCTTCTAGACCAGTGATGGGCAACCTTTTGAGCTTGGTGTGTCAAAATTTGCCAAAAACCTGAGCATAAATTGGGTGGAGTGTCACTTTGAGAAAAAAACCCATAATTTTGCAATATTTATAGTTTAAATAAGAAAAAATGTAGATTCCATGCTGAGTTATGGAGTGAACAATGCTCAAACATGCAGATGTTAAATTTGTAGAGCCTTTTACAAATTTAAGGACGGAATTAGATTGGCTCTTATAAGGTGTATTTCTTTGTATGTGGCCGCATGTGTCTGCGTGTCATCAAAAATAGCAATGCGTGTCAGTGCTGACACGCGTGTCATAGGTTGACCATCACGGTCCTAGACTAATTCTAAGACTAACTGCTATCTCGTTTTTTGCATTATGGACTCCTGTGCCCTGGGAATAACTATTTTCACCCCAAAAACTCATGTGGAGATCAGCTGATTGTGATCTATGGCTCCATGCCGCAACGTCATTCCAGCCTCCATCTTGCGAGGGCCCACAAGCCTGCCGATCCTGGGGAACCTGCTGTGGTCACCCCTTGGGACCCCCGGATCACAGACAGGCCATCCTGGTCCTTAGATGAAATTGGATTTACAGTTTTTTCCTCTCATCTGAATGGATTCCAACTCTTGGCACTCACAATGATTCCAGTGTACTCCCCATGAACTCTTATGAACTTTTCCCCATTTCTCATGAACTCTTTGAACTTTTATTAACTTTTGCCAACTTTTGGAGAACTTTCAGAACTTTTCAGGAACCTTTTCTCCAAACCCCATGGACGTTTGCCATACATTATTAACTTTCAATGGACTTTGGTGGGAGAGAGGGCTGATATGATTTCCATTTTCTTCTCTTATATTTATCCCCTATGATCCCCTTGTATGTTCCCCCTTCCACATATCCCTTATATGAAATACGAAGAAATGCCACTTTTCATGAAGTCAGCACCTCGTGGCTTTGGGAAGGCTTCTTTTACTTCCTGTGCCAGCTAATCCCCAAACAAAAGGAATCACTAGACTCTTTGCATGAGTGATAAAACAAATGACTCTATTTCCTCAGAGGCTAGTCTAGGCTAGTCTATCTGAGAGATAGATCCTATGGAGAATTTAATCATCCCTCACATAAGGTGCTTGGTCACCTCAGTCTCCTTCCATTATGTCCACCCAGCTGGCTGATACTGATCCAAGATATCACCAACAAATCCCATATCCTGGACCTAAGGACAACAACAGGTCTGGCTTCCTAGTCAGACGAAGATGTATTTTCCAGGAATCTAAACAATAGCCAAGCCAGCTTGAGGGCTAGGGAAAAGCTATTGCTGGCAATCATACAAACATTAGTCATTTAATCCTGTCATCTTTTCCTCCCGGTTCATTGTTTCCCGCCCAGATCACCTCTTCTTTTCCCATTGGCCGAGAGGCCGAAGTGGTACTGGCTCCCTGATTGGCTAAGGCACAGCTAAACCGGCCGCGCCTCCCAGCCAGCTGATGACTCCATCCAATCAGCGCGAAGCCAGCAAAGGGTGGAGGGGGGCAGGAGTGGGAAATTTGAATTTGACAGCTCTGTATTCTCTATAAAGACAAGTGTTATTTTGCCTTGTGAGTCATGTCGGCTTTGGCAAATGATTGCAGTTTGACATCAGTTCCAGCTGGAACGAAATAAACAACTCAGTGGCATTTCCTTCAACTTTAGTGAGATTTGGGAAAAATCAGGGAAATTTATTTTGGTGCTTCCTTCTCGCCAGGGTTAACGGATACTCTTTGGTGGGTCTAGCTGGCCTCCGTCTTCAAGGCGAGGCCTTCCAAATTCGTGTTTGATATCACTACTATTCATGATGGCTGTAGGGAATTCCTGAAATTGCTGTGGAGCAACAAAAAGACTAGGGCTGGATCTACAATGCCATATAATGCAGTTTCGGAATGCAGATTAACTACATTGAACGGTGTTATATGGCAGCGTAGACTCACATAACCCAGTTCTATGCAGTTAATCTGCATTCAGTGTACATCAAGGGCCCCCTGATGGCACAGCAGGTTAAATCGCTGAGCTGCTGAACTTGCTAACTGAAAGGTTTGCAGTTTGAATCTGGGGAGCGGGGTGAGCTCCCACTGTTAGGCCCAGCCTTTGCCAACCTAGCAGTTTGAAAACATGCCAATGTGAGTACATCAATAGGTACTGCTTCTGTGGGAAGGTAATGGCACTCCATGCAGTCATGCCAGCCACATGACCTTGGAGGCATCTATAGACAACACCTGCTATTCAGCATAGAAATAGAGATTCACACCAACCCCCAGAGTTGGATAGGACTAGACTTAATGTCAGGGGAAACCTTACCTTTACCTTAGATCCAGTCTGTACATTCCACTTGTAGGTTTCTGATATGCATCTAGTTGGCCATTCAGGGGAGACTGAAGACAAATAAAGAGACTGGGGCCATTTAATTGCAGTCACGTTTATTTGCAGTTTCTATACACACTTCCTAGATAATCAAACTTTTCCGACACATTTTCGAAGGGGGTTCACAATGAAACTGTCACTGTTTTTACTAAAAAATAAATACAAGACTTAAAGTGTTGCACAGCTCTAAAATATACAAAGGCTTGGATTTGATGTAAACTTTGAAAACATTTTACAAAAGAAACCATCTTTGCAACGATTTAAAAATTGATATTTACAAATATTACAAAAATACAAAATGGATGCAAGTCCATAAACCATTGTCTCTTCTGCCAGCATGAACTGGGGCTAGTACCAAAATAGTTACACTGTAACCTTCTTAATTGGTTTTTAAACGTTTAAGTCATAACCTACAGTATTTCTCTAAATCTGCCACAATTGCAGCAAATGCACTCTTTGTCAGTGACCTTTGGCAAATGCAAACATATGCTTTATTTCTATAGCTAATCTGTATCTTCTATGCTGCCACAATATTCAAAAGAAAAAGAAAAATGTTATTCAAAGAAAAACAAACAGCTGCATAACTTCAAAACCCATTCTTGTAACATCAGTGCAAACAACAGAATTGTAAGTTGGAATGATGGTTCACAAGTTAGCTTTGTTTTTAATTTATACCCTGTTCCAAGATGGGATTTTGCTTAATTTCTATCCATTTTGAGGGCTTTGAAGGCATATATGACTTGTGTAGGACAATCCTATGCATGTTTACTTCTGAGTCCTACAGGATTCAATAAAGCTCTTCATTCACATAGCTGTGCACCTTTTACATGTGCAAAGAGCTCCTAAGTTTGAAGGGTGTTCACATTAAGTTCAATGAAGGGACAACACTGAATGTGCAAAGTTGGCATCCCTTCCCCATTGTGAATGAGGACAATCTTTAAGGGTAATAGAATTCCACATGCCTACAGCACATTGCTTTATCAGGGCTTATTTTGAATATAATTTTTATAAAAGTGGATTTATAATCCACTTTAATTGGGCTTTAATGTGATAAATAGAAAATAGAAACACTTTGTCATAGATTTTTTTGAGTAAACAAAATAAGTATTTATATGATAAGTTTTGTGAGCATTACATAGACATTATATAGAAGGTGTTTCTCTGCCTTCTAATTCAAGTTGCATGTATTTTTAATATATATTTATATATATTTATTTATATAGCTCTCTGTGGTCTCAATACGAAATTAGTAACTATGTTCTCCACAGTGTTTCATCAACACTGGCAAAATTGGCTTAAGCGGACTCTGGATGGCACATAGGAAATCTTGGAGAAACCAATTCAGCTGTTTTCTCGTACAGTTTTACTAGAGAGTATGTGTAGCACTTTTTGGAAATCATTTTGGCACACTGATTTGACATGAAGGTGGTACTGGCGATGTCTGTTTGTGACTCTAGTACCACTTCATTCTTAGCACCAAGAGATGCACTCAGTTACAGAGTCAGGTTGTAATAGTGCTACTGGTGGACATTTTGATGAAAATATTCTGAAATGGCACCTGTGCCTCTGCTATCAAGTTAATATTCTTTCTTCGCTCTCCTTTTTTAAAGCTATGCAGACTTTAACTCACAAATGCATTCCATTTCACTTGCTTCATAACCACTCTTCAGAGCTTGCCTATTTAACTGCAATGGAAAAGGCTTGCTTCTAATGCACTAACTCTTTTCCTTTACACACCTCTGCAAAGTATGTAGATTTGAATCCTTTTTTGCTTTCTGGCAAGCAACTCCTAAACATTTGTCTCAACATATCTGCCTACTCTACCTGCATAAAATCTTTGCCTGGTGCCAGGATGTCTTCACAATTTGTGATGGCATTATGGCTCAGCAGTTCAGTTTGCCCATCCTAGACACTTCTTGCCAGAAGGGCAAAACCTAGTATGGGGCAAATAATCCTGATCTCACTAGTCTTTCTATACACATGCTGACCAACCATCTCTTCCCACACTGGAAGGCTGTAAGAGACTCTTTGAAAACATAGTATATTTCCATGAATCTCCGACAAAGGAAAATCTGATACCTGATTTTGAATGGATCTCATCATTTATTTGATCACTTCAACTTCAGGTGCAATATACCTTTCAATCTATTACAATGAGCAAATAAACAGAAATCCTTCTCCCGGTTTCCACTTCCACATGTTCATGTTAAAAATAACTTTTTTTTCTTAAAGCCACCTTACTCATCGACCTACTAGTGACTACCAACTTCATCCAGCCATTCTGATCAATCAGTACTGCACATCACACACATTCCTTTTCTAAATGGCTCTTTATTTATATTCTGCCATTAATTATTTCTGCAGTTAATTAATAGCAGCAGACTGCATTTGGGAAAACCTGGCCTGAATATCTATCTGATTTTGGATTGTACTGCAACTGGAAAACTGATGTATCAATGAAAAAAGCGATATTATTTTGTGCATATCAGTGTTTTGCTTTTAAAAACCCAATTTGATCTCACATCAATTTTTTTGTGACAAGAAAATTCAAGTAACTTCAAGTAATCCAGTCTTTTGTTTCCCTGCCTTTATTTTATTAATAATATTTATTCGGATTCTTTATCCCACTTGCGATAAATTCTCATCCAGTAAAGCATTTCTGGTAAAACTAGTATAGAAGGAAACTGATCTGTAATGGATCAGAGAGCTTCCTCATTCCTATTTTAGTAAGCTATATAAAGTGTGTATGCATATGCCTATTTCTCAGCTATTTTTTCACAGTGTCATTTCTCTAAACATTTAGGTAGCATGAATGTTATGCACACAAAGTTTCACTGAAAAGTTGTTATACAATTTTATTGATGAATCAACAGCATTTGTTGCATGCTTAATAGTTAGTTTATAAATATAAAACTAATCCTGTTTTACATTTTTAGTTATTAGGTTATGACTAGGTCTTTCATCAGCCTAGCAGTGGTAATAATAATATGAAACAAATATTAAGTAATTACAATTACTTAAACTCTCCCCTTCTTTCGCAGTCATTGCCCAAATTAACTGCTTGACATTATAGAAAAACTTGTTACTTTAGAAGGAGAGGTTTTTTTCCATATTAAAAGTGTGCTTTTTATCTCAGACAACAATATTATATTTTTGGCACACTACATATTTAAATCTGTTTGAAGTCTATTAAATGGTTGTGGCTTCCCCTATGAAATCCTGAGAATTACAGTTACGGGTTGGTTCCATAGATGTTACATTTGAGTGCCCTTTAACTATGATATCATTATCCCAAGGCTTAAATCATTTTCTTGGTGCTCAAGTGTGAAGTAGTTAGATTAATCACAAACTCTAGGTTTCCAGAATAAGTCTCTAGTTTGCGGGATAAAATGCAAAATCTGCAGGTATGATTATGACAGGTGATTTCCAAGAAATGACTTTACTTCCTAGCCTTGGAGTTTTGATTTCTATTTTTTATGCCAATAACTGAAACAATATCCATGATTGAGTACTGTTTGGAGAACAACTTCCAGCCATGAATGTGGTCTTCTTCCTTGGTGCAGAGCTGGTTGCTACCTTAGAGAAAACAAGCCAGCAACTTAATACTTCATGTGATTAGGTATTAATGTGTACACCTGCCAGTGCAAATCGACTATATTTGTAGGGCCATCACTAGGGAACTGGTATAGGAGTCAGTTAGCCTTGGCACCAACTCTGGGGCTTACTGGAGTTAGCAGGGTTGCCAGCAGGCCAGACTCCCTCCATGATGCCAGTGATATGCAATGGCACAGGGCCATTAGGGCCCATCATTCATCATAACAAGATAATGATTGGGTTGTTCAGCTCATTGCCACTCCTCAAAACAAGGAGAAATATTTCAGATGATTACACTGGTGTGTGACTTCATTTCTGAACCATAATTGTTTCCTGCTTAGGTGAATGACTGGATGGGTCTGGACCATCTCGGCCTCTTCTTTATTATTCTGAAGGTCCTTTGTTGCCACTTTTTCCTCCCTCTTTTCCCCACAATTGCCACTTTTAGCATTTTATTTGCATGTGCAGTCAAGTAATGTGTTCCTAACCTGTTTCTGCCCAGTAGATTATCCTTCATGTCCATGCTGCTCAGAACAAGAGGAGAGATCACATTCCTTTCTTTCCAGTAAACCTGAAGCTACTTTTGATTCACTTTCCCCAACGTGGTAAATGAATGGTAGAGTAGAACTCCATGGTCCATCTCAATACCAAAAACATCTGAAAACAAGTTCAGGTATTTTCCTATAATGGTGGGACATATGATTTCTTTCCCTTTGAAAGAGTTCGTTGTCTCCTATGAGAAACAAAGCCTCTTAAGGCTTTAATGTACTCTAGATGTAGAGAGGAGAGCCTGTTTTCTGCAGGTTTAGTGAGGAAAGAAATGTCCTCCAGGAATTCCTTGCTCGTCCAATTTGAAAAAAATGATTGTTTTAATCTCCATGAATATCTGTGCATACATGAGACTAAAGTCTTAATTTCAGTTCATGGAACTGAGTATAACACTGGAAATCTCTTTCTTGTGTTGAAACCCAACGTTATGCTGGCCATAGGCAAGTTTAAAGTTTGTATGGAAATATTTATCGCAGGCCTATCCCTTTAGTTCCCAAATTGGAAATTGCTTCACTCTTGTGTCCTTATTTTATTTTTCTGCCTTGGAGTGTGGTGGAGTCTTCTCCTTCAAAGATTTTTTAAAATGAGGTTGGATAGACATAAGGTGAGAGTGCTTTGATTGTGTATTCCCATATGGCAAGGAGCTGAACTGAATTAATCTTGTGGTATCTTTCAATTGTTCTTGGCAACAACTGAATGTAAATGGATCAACTAGAAAGGATTATTTGGGCTGGATCTACAATGCCAAATAAGAGTTTTAATTGCATCATGTGGTCAGTGCAGACCTATATGATGCAGTTTGAATTGTATTATTTGGCAGTGTAGATCCAGTCTTAGTCTGGATGCAACCTATGTTTTCTTTCAACAGGCCTTCTCCTATCCTGACCATCCCCTTGAGGCATGAACAATATGTGCTGGGTTAAAGCTTCAGATAGGTATTTCTGCAGTTCTCAAAGAATTGAATAGTTGACTCCAACCTTCATTGGAGAGGGGTAACATATTTTGAAAATTTGATTCAAATTCCAAGTTTAGATCTTCAGTTTAGGTTTGTAGCTTATCTTGGGCCTGCCATATTCTCTTAGCTTGAACTACCACCTCTTTGTATTGTTGAAATGGTAATTAGGTAGGGGAGGGTGGCTAAGAACTGTACCTGGAGATCCCTGGACACGATATATGCTGCCCAAGACAAACTTCTCCAGTTGTCTCCTTACTAGTTCTCCTATCTGTGCAATTATTTTTCTTAATGTTATTTTTGTTTCTTGGAGGAAGGGGTCAAGTAAGCTGCATGGGAAGATGTGAGCTTTTTTTATGCTTCCAAATTGGATCACTCTGGACAATGCTAAAACTACTTTCTAACACGTTTTTCGGCCTCTAAGGCCCCTTCCACACAGCTGAATTAAAATCCTACATGAGCTGCTTGAACTGGGATATATGACAGTGTGGACTTGGATATTCCAGTTCAAAGCAGATATTGTGGGTAATTCTGCCTTGATATTCTGGGTTATATGGCTGTGTGGAAGGGCCCTTAGACTTCCCGCTTGTCCTTTTATCCCTTCAGAAGAAACAATCAGGCATAAGTGTGGATATTCTAGACCAATATTTCTCAGGGATGTGAATGATCAAGAGGTTCTTTTCCTAATATTATAGGGACTGGCACCATATTTGGACTCATTGACCACAACTCTTTTTCCTTTTCTTTCTCTGGAATTTTGCTGTGGACTTGTGACAAATGGCTCACACATAGATCTGGAGACCATCACTTCGACTAGCATTGTTCTACAATTTCCACAAATTCCTTAATATTAGCTATGGAGACCCATGAAAGTCTCAATTTATGTCTTAAAGTAAACTGTAGGGCCCCATTCTTTACAAAACCACCCAGATGTAGGCTCTTTAATTTCATTAGGGATTAGCTCCTTGGGCATGTGTATAGAATTAGTGTATGAGCTATAGAAAAATGTGGTGGGAATATCTCTTCTCACAAAGAATAAAGGGTGTTTGTTGACTATGTTCTAAATACGCTTGATATAAGTACTTAAATTTCATTTCAGCGCCAAACATACCCGCTTTTCTTGTGTTTTTTGTGTATTAAAAGGCAATTTACCACAGCAATTCCCTATAAAAAAATCTCCTTCTGAAAAAAGATCTTTATATATTATTCAGAAGCCACCAGAGCAAAAGTGAGGAGAAGGGAAGATTTAACACCTCATGCCAATACATCTTGATAGTCTGAGAGATTCCTGAATAACTTCCCCCCCACATGATCTCCAATGAAGGAGAGCCCACCACACTCTGCAGTACTACATTCTGAGAGATATTTAATCTCACATTGAGTTTCAAGCGGTGGAGAAAGAATACTTATATCCAAACCTCCAAAGATCGCAAGATCAGGAATAATCCAATCTGATAGCCTTTTTGATATGGAGAAACCAGCAGAGAAAACAGCACCAATTTAACCTTGCTTCCTCTGCTCTCCCTATCTTTTCTGCTCCAGATCAAGTCATTTTTTTCCTTTGAATTTTTTTCACTGCTTTACTTTTTCTCATTCATACTGAATCTAAAATAATGGAATCATAATTACATTAATCTTTAGAATTTTGAAATATTGAACAATCTTTGTGTTTGGTTGTTCTTACTAATCTGCATTTCTCCCATGCTACGTGTTATTGCTGTTGTTGTTGTTGTTGTTTTCTTTCTTTGTTACTCTTTATTTGTGTTGCCACTTAAATTCAGTATTTGGAAAAGTTACTTATTTACGTAGTACTCCCAGCTGCATCCCTCAGGCAGTATGACAAGTGACTTCGTTGCCTGGATGATTCTGGGAGCTGTATGCCAGTATTTTAAAAATTTCTGGCTGAAACTTGGTCAATATGATTCTCCTTTGTTTGAAAACCACTTTAGACTAATCTGTTCAAGTTGATCTGTAAGAGTTGCTAGGGTTTTAATCGAAGGGGTATGTTTCTTTTCTCCTCACTGTCAGCTTTTTGGTTTTTTCCTGTTTATATGGACCCTACATAGGCTTGAAATGTTATCTGCTCAATGCAATGTCTTGCCATCATATGTCAGTCTGGGAGACAGACAGTCCATTGGTCTGTTAAAGAAAGACTATATTACCGGCACATTCTGCAGGTCTGTTTGGGATGCTTTTGGAAGGTAAATCTATTATTAATCTTTCACATGTAAACATGTCTGGAGAAGAAAGATGTCTGGACCTGAGCCAGTTACCATAAAAATGAAGTAATTTAGGATGGTTCAAAAATATGGTAGATTGTTTAAGAGACAAGGGCACTAACTTGTTCAATATAATGGCTGGCTTTTTTGTCAGCAAACCAGCCACGCTTTTGCATGACTATATTTCTCAGGATTTTTGGCCATGGTTTGGGATGTGGGGCAGGAGGAAGAAGCCACAATGGAAAATCTGGTTTCTAAACAGTTTGGATATGTAGTGCCTGCCAAATAAGCCTCTGCCACAAGTTGCAATTTCATATAAGCATTTTGGGAAGAGAATTAATCGGATACTATTTAATATGATAACTTTTTATTTATATTGAGGATTTCCTCTAATTCAAGTGTTAAAATTCATGATAGAGGCTTAATGATTTAACTGCAAGTGGTTGTGGTAGATATGTAAATTATGTTTGATATGAAAATTGTATTCACAGAATACAGTCAATAACTTTATCCATTTTTTGTCTTTCAACAAAGTTATCATTTGCCACCAACCACTTTTTTCTGACTCTCCAATAACTCTATTTACAAATATTTATCAAAAATATGGATATGTACATCTGTTTTGTTTGTATCTTCTAAATTTCATTTCACTTCATTTTAGTGTAAAAAAATACCAATTCCTCAAGCGATTTTATGTTTTCCCACTTAGGGAAGCACAACAGTGAGGATCATTTTTTACGTTTTGATGGCATCTTTGGAGTGGAAGAGGGAGTTCTGAAAACCGGATAATGGAAATCTACATCAATGGCAGGAAACATGAGAGTAATGATTGACAGTTAACCAAAGTTAACTTTTTCAGCATATGCTTCTACTTATAGAAAATGTGAAGTAATAAATAGCTACAGATCATCTTCTCTTTTTTCCAGTCTCTCAGCCTTCCTTCGCGTTTTCAAGCATCAGTATTGCCCTGCATGGTTTTTGGCTGCTACAGAATTGGCTTTTTATATTCACACGAGCCAAGTGAATGTGAAGTTCCCCATTTAACAGTCAGAAGTGTGCTCCAGCCTCTATGTAGCCTATGTAGAGCTCTGAGAAGATCGATCGTCATGAGGGCTCCCATCAGAATTCTCAGTCTCTCCTTCTGAAATGGCTTGCATCGGGGTGTTGTACAATCTGCAGCGAACGCTGTATCGGCTACTGCTGGCTGCAGGAGGTGCCCTTGACCGTCCTACCCGTGATGATGCTGATGTAGGAAAGTTTTTGGAGGAACCCCCTTCTGGATTTATTCTTGGGGGGCAAGGAGAGAGAGGAGTGAATGCCTCGATGCTTGATGAGGCTTGGGAAAACTCATCAGTGTTTTGTAGAGTATCTCCAAGTAATTCTCCAGGAGATTTGGGTGAAACTGGACTCTTCAGTATTTCGGTCGCTGACATCCGATAGCTAGAATCAGACCGGCTGCCCTTTTTCAGGAGCAGCAGTTTGAATTCTTCATTTGACGTATTGGACTTTTTGGCATTCCTGTAAATAAGTCCAGGAGATCTCTGAGAGCACACTGGGCTTGCGACACTCGGAGGAGGGGGAACGTTAGCTGCAGGGGGTGTGCTGCTGGCAGGAGACACACTGCTAGTACTAGATGAAGCTCTTGATTTGTTCCTGGTAGAAGTCTCTCCAGAATCCTTTCTTCCAAGTACTTTCCTTTTTGATCTGTAATGAAAAGATTAAACAATATTCAGTGTTAACTTCATTCACTGCTGAGCAAAATCACAATATGTTAGCCATGATTATATATGCGTCATTAAACATTTGGTGCCAGGTACTACTATACATTGGGATTTGTACACAAAGACACAGATGTACATATATAAAATCAGTGTATCATATTACCTTGAACAAAGTCTTTTCAAAAAAGAAACCCATCTTTCACTCTTTGAAAGCAGATTCGCTCAGATAAGTGTACAGAGAATACTTAGGAGGAAAATAAGCAGTACCTAGAGCAGATTCAGAAATCTTAGAGGGATTGAAGCTGAACAACTCCTTGACCATCTTTCCATGCTCCCTTCTCCCCAGCGCAACACTCTAAATATTACAGCTGTTATGAATCAGAATCAAGGAAGACATGGAATGAGATGACTCCTCAACACTTGCAGTCTCAATGCCATATTGGCCTTGTTGCAGTTTATCTGCTTTGTTTATCCAAACCTGATGTAGGAAAACCACAAAAGAGATCTGATGTAATGATTGAGGAGTAAGATACTAAATAACGCTTATATGAAGTATGTTAGAAAGGTTTGGTCATTAGCAAATTTTTAGGGTGAAGGAGAAACCTCCCCAGTTTTGAGTTCAATAATGTAGTCATCGTGAATTGAAGACAGCAGTTTATTTAATAACACAGGGCCAGTCCACATGTTCAGCACCCAACTCAGCAGTCTTACACTGAAGCAAATATATAACTTCCCATTTCTAGCAGTTTTTGAAAATCTGCCTAGCAGCATATAACAACATAAAGCAAATTGTAGGAAGACACTGGAGATATATTAGCCAACCATGAAGCAGTACTCAGGCCATATTGTCCTAAATTCACGCTAAATGTTGTGCTAAATGACATTTTTGCTTACTGGCTGTCACAACAGATAATTCATTGTGCATTGGAGGTAAATTTTTTTAAAGCTACATTTACAGAATCTGTATTTAAGTTGTGGAGTGGGTGGAAAGAAGAGACGCTGTGTTGTAAAAGCCAATTTGCTAATCTACAACTCATTATTTCATTCATACACACAATGTTTTAGTGTAATTGATTGTGATTGACAACTTGAACAATGTAAATGAAGTCCACTTGCACTTTCTCAGATGTATTGTCTACTGAACTCTGTATTACAGAAATTCATATGTTCCCTACTGAAAAGTTAGTTTCTGAAGCCCATCACCACCAAATTAATTTTCTATTGAACCATTTTAGGCCTGCTGCAATGCCTGTGAAAAAAGAAGAGCCACTGTTTCCAGTAACCACAGCATTAGCTTACCGGTGAATGACTGCAAATAGGTCCTCTGTTGTTCGGGGTTTATTTGGAGACACAAAAACATCTTCTGGATCAGCCTGGGAATCTTCACTTAAGGGTGAGATTATGGAATCATCGCTTGGAGAAAATTCTTCAGAACCAAAGAGAAAAGCAGCTGAGATATCATCAAACACTTTGATATAATACAGCTAGTTAATATAATATCACTCAGTCAATAACACTGTGTAATGGCAATCTAATCTAAATACAGGATGATCTGTCAAAATAATGTTTACATATAACAGGTTAGTGGCCTTTTTGCAACTGAAATGGAATCAAAAGAAATGCAAATGAATGCCTACATAAACATATTTTGCCAAAGGTCGGTAAACATGTAACTGAAATAAATGCTATAGCTGCATTGAAATAAACGCAGCTCTGTCTAATTAAGCTATCTTGTGATTCAATTTAAGGAACTATCATAGCTTCAGGTGCTGAAACGAATCTTGGATATACTACAGAACTAACCTTTGAAGATGTCTTCTTCTGGAGTCTCTTGTAGCTCAGCTGCTCTCCTGTCTTTGTCATCTGAGGCACTTTTGGTTGGAATACCTGACATAGCATAGTTTTCTTGCTCAGTATATCTGCCACTGAGTGAATCTACAGTTGAGATCTCCGGTTCATAGCTGATATTCCCAGGCACTTTGTCATCACATTGGCTTAGACTGAGCTGATGCTTTAGCTGATAACTGATGTCTGCTCCCCGAGATGAGGGGTTAGATTGGAGCGTACCTTCATTGAGGGGTTCTAACTTTTTTTCACAGTGTGCAGGTAGTGCTTGCTGAAGCTTCTGTACAGGGTCAAGTCTCTTATCTTTTTCTGATCCATAAGTAGTTCTCTTCCTATCAGAATTGCTGGATAGTCCTCCTGTGCCCTGTGGAAACCGTTCAGCACAACTGCTGCAGGTTTTATTTAAAGTACTTCCTATTAAAAACTCATGAACCGAGTGTGTTTGGTCTGTTATATATTTAGTTGCTGGAGCACCCATATCTACTGAGGTTAGGGTCTTTTGGCAGGCATTCTTTTCACTGAAAATCAAATCATCATCTGCTTGCAGTTGTTCTGCAGTTATCTGCACTGGAGAAGGATTGATATAGGACACTATGGCCTCTTCCATGGAATACTGGCGTGATATTTGTTTCTTACTTCCATGTGGCTTCATTCTACCTGAAGAAATTGCAGTCACCATTGAAGATTTTGCTTGAATGTGGAGGAAGTCTGTATTATCTTTATGTTTTGTATCTTCAGGCTTATTGATTGCTCGAAGATGTACAGACTTCAGGACTGAAGGCGTAATAGCAAGAGCTGGTGGAGAATTCGAGTTCAGTGCTTCTTCTACCACGTTCGGTTTGTTGTTATTAAAAGCATGTAGTTGATGTCTGTGAGCATAGGGTTTAATCAGGACGTTGTGAAGAGCACTTAGGTCAAGATGAGTTGGAGGTATAACTGGAAGTTCAAGATCTTTATTTAGAGAGAAGTTGCCATCCTTAGAAGCCTGTTGTAAGGAGGATTTCCTTTCTGGAACTTTTGGCTTCCTTTTACTTCCCCCTGGGGATAAGGGTCCAGAAAAGAAAGCTGTAGGAAAGGATGATGTTGGTGTTTCAGACTGGCTGGAATAACCACTTGAAGGAGAAGCTAAACCAGCCAGCTTTTCTGGGGAAGCCAACTTAAATTCATTCTCTACAGAAGGAAGGGAAGGAGTGGTGGCTCGCGATCCAGACTGCGATGTTTGCGATTCTGAACTTTCTGGTGACTTTATGCATTCTATGACTGTAGTACCCGTAGCAGTGCTAGAATTGGATAAAGACCTATAAGGATCATTAGATTTCAAGTCATTTAGAAGCCAGAGATCTGCATAGTGAGATTGTTCAGCACCTTCATCTTTAAAGGATGGGATGTCTATGGTGTCATATGAAATATCTTTCAATCCACTCTCATCCTGATTATCCCAGGGGAGCTCCTGTTTGCTTGGTAAATTAGCATTTTCTGTTCTTGAAGGTGTATTTGCAAACTCAAGGGGCAACTTCATTTCCCTGGATGTATGAGATATGTGCTGCTGCCCACTGCTTATCTTTGGTTCTTTCTTCTCAGGAAGATCTGTGCTGCTGTCAGGTTTCCTTAAAGATGAGCTGCGTTTTGGTGGGTCTGGCTTTGCCTTTGGTTTCTTAAGAGAGATGCTCTGCTTTCCGTGCCTCCTATGATTGACATAATCCTGCCAGGTGCAGTTAGTAAAACTGGAGGCAACACTTGCATTCTGGCCACTCTCGGATCCCACAGCTGCATAGTTACAAACATAACTTTTAGTTCCCTTGAGACCACAGTCAAAGTGCATGGAGGTATAGTAGCCTTCAGTGTCAACAGAAAAGTGTGAGCTAGTGTCTGCCTTTTCAGATGGGGTCTTCTCTATGAAACTATCATAAGTGGCCATGCTTGTAAAACTTGGACATCCCAGGCTGTCTGTCTTGGGACGTTCAGGACTGAAGTCTTGACGACAGGATGCATCATGATGATGATGCAAGTAATTCCATTCACTGTCACTTGTGTTGCTATTATTAGGATCATCCAGTAGATCTGCTACAGTGGAAGTGAAAGAACTTGCCCTGTGGCCTCTAATCTTATCTATCTGATCAGTATAGTGTTCTGTTATGAAGACGTTTGAGTCCTCATTGGCACTGGGAACAATGTTAAGCGATAATTCTGAATCACAGTGTGAAGAACCAGTCAGTGGGGGAGAAGCAGCAGGAGGAATAGTTTCTGATGTCTGGGATGGACACGTTGAACTGCTCCCACTCCAGTTCCCACTAGATGATTGGTGATCATCTTTCTGGTCCATGTGACTGCTGAGAAGAACTCCGGCAGTAGAGATGGAATGAATGGGACTTCCAAAGGTGTCAGAATTTGATGAGATATCACAGCTTCCGGAATCTACCATCCTTGATAACCTTGATCTCCCCCTCTCATTGGAGTTGTGATCTGGACTGTGAAGATGCTGAGAACACTTTAAACCTATGGGATGGTGTTCTTGCAAACACGGATTATTAATGGCATCTTTACTCTTTGCAGATATTCTTTCTTGGTTTGTTAAAAAGTGTTCTGCCTCGTATGCCGATACTTTGGCACCAGTCTTGTGGTGGTCCACTTCATTGGCTCTAGCACCTTCACGAGGGAGACTCCTTGATCGTACGCGGTTGCTTACTGATGTTGTAAACATGTTGTCACCATTGTCTGTCAGCACCAATATGTTGCCAGCTGAATGTGACAGGGAGGCTACAACACTTTGACCCCTCTGTGCTCGGATTCTTCTCCGGGACGGAGCAGCAATGAGGATTTCTTCTGTTTGGCACTCAGAATCCCTGGTACCTGATCTCCTGTTGATGTTATTAGAGAAGTCTGGATTTGCATGCACAATCACATTCCGTTCTCTTGCTACTGGTGATTCGTCAGAATCTAGGACACATACAAAATGCGGTGAGGTACCATTCTCTCTGCCTCAAAAACTTTGACCTTTATACTGGCCTGATATAAATCTCAAAATATTTTTTCCTTGCTGCATGTGTATTTTAGTAACTAACATTCAGAGAAAGTAATCACTAGGGTCGTTCTCTTATGCCCTATCCCATTACAGATCCCCTTCAAACAGCAGCTTAATGGTATT
This sequence comes from Anolis sagrei, assembly GCF_037176765.1. Classification (NCBI taxonomy): domain Eukaryota; kingdom Metazoa; phylum Chordata; class Lepidosauria; order Squamata; family Anolidae; genus Anolis; species Anolis sagrei. The sequence goes on from NC_090023.1 coordinate 89,652,303, forward strand.
TTCTCTGCAAAATTCAAAATCTGCACTTTCAAGACAGTAGTCAAACCACTTTTTATGTAAATTCTGGGTAACTAGATATTTTCTTCATTGGTTTTCCCTCAGTAATATTGATTCTACCTCAGTACTTCATTGGTTCTTTCTACAGTAGTGGCACTGTAGATATCAGAGTGATACTCTCAGAGACAATTTTAGTGACTGTTTTTGCCTAGTCATTTTTTTACTTACATTAGGAAAGGAAAAGAGCCAAGCCAATTTACTATGCAGTGCTCCATCAATGATAAGGAAGCGGAAACATGCTTAATAGTGCATGTGTGTGGGGAGAGGGTTGACAAAGATTTCAAGCAATTTAAATATTGAGTCCTGTATGGAATAAAACAACCAACTCGTCTGCATAAATTAAGCAGTGAAAATTAACCATTTCTTTGCAGGGTAACAACCTTTGCTTCTTTACCTTATGGGTCCCTTAGCTACAAGAAAAAACTTTCACTGAATCTAGTTACTTTTTATGTACATATTATGGGTATAAAAACAAACAAAAAGAGAATAATACACCAAAAATAAAGTAACTCATTACATTCAAACAATAAGGGCTGGACATAAATATCTATATTACTTAGTAAGGCCCACAGCAGATCAATACTGAAGGCTATAATGAGTAATATAGTTTGGCTGGCAATATAAAAAAAATAAAGACAAAATGAAACAAAAATACCCAACACAGTATATTTGAAACTCTAGAATCATAAAAGCTGGAGTGTTCCTTGGAAAGCAGTTTGGAAGGCAGGCTATAGTTGCAGTTAAGGCAAATAGAATGCTATCTAGTCAAGAGTTGTATTTATACTACACCTATTTCTTGTTGGACTCTTCTGGGGATGCCAGAGATGGTTTTCCTCCTTCTCAATTTCCGTCTCCGCTGTAGCACGGATTGTGAGTGAACAAGAGAGCAGCGTATACTAGCCTCTCTGTCAAAACCAACTCCTGCAACCCATAAATAGGTCTCATTAGCTTTTAGAAATAGTAGACAAATTGTTATGACTGGAAGACAGTGGAGGTCATGTAAGCACTTTGGATTATGCCTATGAAGAAATATAAGGCAGACCCTGTACAACTCTCATGAGAATTATTCACTGTGATCCACAGTTTGCTTCTAAGCCTGTTCCCTCTGAGCAGCCTGCTTTGCCAAAAGTCACAAAGGGAGGAGAAATGAAATTAAAAAGGGGAGGGTGGGGGTTAAGCATTATTGTTAGCAAGGAACCCTTCAATTATAATGGTTTGCCCATTTATTATTGATATGCAAGCATCAGCATCTGTGAAATGAATACTAGCATCCAAGACTATGACCAGCTGCAAATAGTTCAAAAACTATTGGTTTGTGTTGAGTGAAATTGTGAGGAAGCAAAGGAACAATGACGAGTCTGATTATGTATTATGCATTTATCTTTTCTTACTGTATTATGTGTACATTATGTATTGACAGTGGATAAACACTATGGATGTGGAGACATATCTGAATGTTCACACTGACTGCATCATCAATCAGTGAAAATAATTATGATCACTATTAATTTCCACAAGTGTTTACACTACACCGTAGTAAACTTCCTTGGTTCTAATTCTTAAAGTATTGTTGTTCTCATAGGAGAGAAGCTAAACTTTAAAGTGATATTTATCGACCTCTGGCTTTCTAGAAGTTTTGGACTTTACCTTCCAGAATCCCTGATTTTGGGCGTGGTTGATGGGAGCTGAAGTTGGAAACATGTGGAGAGCCAAAACTTGAGAATTACTTTTCTAAACTATCTCCAAAGTACATGTTGGGGTTCAGCTTGTAAAACTGTTGCTTTTTTTCTATTTGCTTTATTCAAGTTTAAACTATTTCTTTCCCCCAACATCTGATGGTTATCCACATAGGAAGAACAGAGTTGAATGTTTTCAAATACATTAAATCTTTCATACAAGGAACAGTTGAAAGTTGTGATCTAAATGTTAAATCCATTCTACAAAAGATCTATTTTAATATACTGTACACTGCAACATAAACAAGACCAATACAGTATATAAGCACATCTGCAGTTAATTTTTGAAGAGACGTAGAATGCCGTAAGGTAAGGTAAAATGACAACATGCACTACTATTTGAAATCACATGAAGCTGTTTTATTCTACATTGAATGGTCGCTCAAGCTAGTTCATTAGTGTCTACCCTGATTGGTACTGGCTTTCCGGAGCCTTGGGTACCCTTCACCTCACACTTTTAATAGGAGGTATTGGGAACTGAACATTGGGGATTCTGAAGTGAAAACAAAATATTTTCTATTGAGTTGGCCTATGAATAGGTTACCTTCTCAGTAGTTGCTGACACCGAAAATGAATCTACATGAGGCAGTCTATCAGTTTGATAGCATTTTAAACATTGATTTTATCTTACAGAATCTTGGAATTATATGCCAAAGAATGTGTAATTATATTACAAGAGTGACCTAAGAAAGAATTCTGAGTTTCTTCAAACTACAAATATCAGTTTGATATTTGTAATTTGAGTCTGCCTGCCACCTCAGGAGGAGAAAGAGGAAGTCCTGCTGCTTCTTCCCCCTCCCAAGCCAGCTAAGAGGAGAAAGGGGACTGAGAAGGAGACTTTAAAAACACCTGTCTCCTGGCTGTTGCTTACTCCATCTGCCTGCCACCTCAGGAGGAGAAGGAGGAAGTCCTGCTGCTCCCTCCCCCCCCCCCCCAAGCCAGCTAAGAGGAGAAAAGGGACTGAGGAGGAGACTTTAAAAAAACCTGTCTCCTGGTTGTTTCTTATTGCTTATTGTTTCTGTTGTGGTTTCATATTGTATTTAATGTTTTTATGTGCATTTTCATATTATGTGTATTGACTTGCTGCCTGTAAACCACCTCGAGTCACCGAAAGGCTGAGAAAGGTGGTATACAAAGACCGTAAATAAATAAATATGTTAGTTAAAATGGTACCAAACTGTTTTAACTGTATATGTTATAGATGGTGTGGTACATTCTGGTAGAGCCAGGTTTGATTTGTTCCATGCCGTTTAATCCTTGGGCCATAGTAAATCACATTGCTCCAGCAACATAGATCTATGCATGCAGATGGCACAGTGGGCCGAGCAGAGTAGATTTGTCTCGATTTTTCAACACAACATGCAAAACCATCAACTACAAAATCTAGAGTAAAGCAAATTATTTTAAAATATGCTAAGTAGACAAATAACTCATGGTTGTCATGTGTTACTGGAAAAGACATTAGAATAAAACAGGAAAGGGGGAGATAAAAAGAAAATAGGAAAAATCTATTCATTTGGGTAAACATACGAGGAATTGAGCCATTTATCTAACACTTAGATTTTTGTTCACATCAGATGTTTCCATACTAGATTTTTCTACATCTGTGACTTATAAATCTGTAACAATGGTCCTTTCTAATCTAAGATATTGGTGCAATAGCTAAATAGGGTGTAATTTAAAACACAACTACAAGAATTAAATACGGAGTAGGAAAGCCAAAACCACCACCCAATAAATTCCTGACCAAAAATCTATGTTTTCAGTGTGCTGTATAATTATATCAACCATAATTATACATGGACATACACACACATAGTACATTACATACAAATGTGAAACACAAAAAAGTAACTTTTGGTAAAAGTTCTTCTTGAGATCTACTACAGGAGACCCCAGACAATAATCTATATCAACCACCACTAATGCGGACAGAGATATGTATTTCAGAATCAACAAAAACACTATACATTCTACTTGCCTTCATTCTTTTACTACATTGCTAATAAGGTGGATGGTGGATGGGAGGAATCCCAACTTAAATTTTCCTAGCTATTCCAACAATTTGTTAGTGATAACTGACATCTGTAGTTGCTGGATTAAACAATTTAGAGTAGCTAAACACTGAAACGAGTTTTGAAAATTCCCACAAATATTTTTGCCCTAGCCCACAATATGTAAATGCGGAGTTCTTAGACTGTGTAGTTCTGATTGTTATTTTCTTATAATAGAGTTAGAAATCCAATGTTTCAAGGGAAATCTAAATATCCTGGCCAGGACCCATACAGTTTTATGAGACAAATGATGCTTTATATATATATTTTCACTAAGCAACATGGAAAAACTACTTGAAAAAAACACAAAATACTGTTTTGAGATGAGTTTGTTATAAAACATGGACATTGGCCATTGAAAGGAAAACATTACAAATTGCTTAACAGTCTCCTCCCCAAGCTTCAAGCAGCTCTTTGGATCACAATTAATCCAGCAAAGAATGGGGAGCAAATTTATTAACATCTGTTGAATTTTGCACTAGATTGTTATCACTGACTAGGAATCATTCCTACTTCACCCGTTATATTGTTCTTAGGAAGAGCAAGCGTTCCCACTAAGATTCAACAAAGTTGTTGTAAGCATAATCTGAGAGGCAAATGTCTAGCTTGAAATATCTATGTGCTGTTATATACATATATTAAACTATATGGGCAAATATATAGAGAGAAGTATGAATAGAATATACAGGACAGACATTCAAATACATTAGTATTTCCTTTCAACAAGTACCAGATAATAAAGAATGCTTCTTTTTAAATACTTTGAGAAGAAAAAAAACATGTATATTTTCCTCTGATTATTCAATACTCCAATCATTAGTAAGGTCAGTATGCCTAAGGGGACTGGAGGTGAGCTAACAAACTGAGGCTTAATTTAGACAAGACATAGATAGATGATTGTAAGAAAATTGATCTGGCAGTGAAATACTACTTGTTTTAGACTTGGCTTCACTCTAAATGAGTAGCATTAGTATTTTATGGGTACTGCAAGATCTGTCATTGCTTTTTTCAAAGCTCTGACGAGCTTACCAGCTACTCCCCCCCCCCACACCCCCAGTAAAGATGGATGTGAAGGACCACATCCCTCACAGACCTGCCCAACAATTGCCATGGAGGCCCTGATTTGTCCTTCAAGGAGGTGAGGCTGACAGTAATCAATACAAGCTTTTTTGTTGGTAGTTGGGGACTACTTTCTACAGAAAGAACTAACTAGCCATTTGGTGATGGCATTTAGGCAAAACAATGAAGATGTCTTTAGTTTGTGTGTATATGTTCTTTCAAGTTCCTGTAATCTTATAGCCACCTCATGGATTTTATAGGATGCTCTTTGATAAGAATATTCAGAGCTGGTTTTGTCAGTTTCTTCCTCTGAAATATAGTCCACAGCAACTGGTATCAATTCCTATCCAGGTACTAACCAGGGCTGATCCTAATTAGATTCCAAGCTCAGTTGGGACAGGTGCTTATACGCCAGGTGCCTATATAGAGAGCTTTTGATGGATGTTAACTGCATATGGTATCTGTGCCTCACACAAATGGGTTTTCTACCTGCACAGATTCCCATTTGGAAAGTTCCGGTGCTGAATAGAATAGTAGAAACACTCCCCACTGTGCATGTCCTATCCCAGCAAGCTACTGCCCCCTCAAACAGAGTAGCTTTTCTTTCAGTTGTCTTCCTGCTTTTTTTTTTTGCTGAATATTCATTACTTTGTCTTCTTTACTATTTTTTCATTCTACTTCATGTCATATTTTACCCTACCTCCTTTTCCCCCCTCTCGTTAAATTTACATCATGTTTTTGTCCCCTCCTTTCCCCATGGCCTCAACGGCCCCATTTAAACTTTGTTCTGTCTATAACTAAGGTTTTCCTGTTATAAGGACACCCAGTGTCTTAGGGGAGGAATATTGTGGAGAAATGTGCTGTTTGTAAAAATTTCACTTCACAAACACTGAAAAATAGGACTTTCTGCTTAAAACTATTGTTGGGAGAAATTCCTTCCAGCTGCCTCAACAAGTCGGTTCAATCCAGCCTTTACATACACATTTGGTTTTGCTAACCAAACCATGCAAGTATCATTAAGTTGTATCTAAATCTTTGGTATCAATGTCATTCTCAGATCCTGGCACATCCGTTACCCTGCTGTGATATGGACAGAAGGGGGCTCTTCCTTGTGGCATCTGGCTAAGGATAAGCTGACTCACTTTTAAGTCTTGGCATAAAAAACATGCTCTGTGTGATAACCCACCAGAATTGACGATTATAAGTACTAAAGAAGAAATCCAAGCATTCTAAGTCTGCAGATGGAAGCAGTCATGTTTCCATCTATGATCCTGATTCTGCTAGCATTAACACCAGTGTCACTGATTTCTGCATCTGTTTTCATCTTGGCAACTATTACTGATGCTTTTGTGACTTCAACAGTGCCAATAGTAGTCAAACGTTCTTCATTGATCCCAGATTCTGGTCACCTGAGCATAGATCATCCAGTTGGTATTTCTTCTCAATATAAGGACTCTGCTACACTGCCTCCACTCGCATCAATATTTGTTTCACAATCAAGAACATAGGTACCAAGTGAAATCAACTTCAGCATCAATATTGTATATTAATCGATACCTATAGGATCATTTGTGGAGGGAATTTTCTTATTACTTCTATTATTAGAATTTATTGTCATGAATTTTGTCACCAATATCTAATTGTTGCTATTATAGTGATTCCAGGTCTCCATGTTCACCTCATGGCCATCCTACTCGATATTAATCTCCAGTTCCACCACAGTATGACAATATGACGCATTGGTTTGACCAAGACAACATCCTGCATCTTGTCCACCTAGAACCATCTTCACCATATTGCATTCTCTTTTCTATCCTATGGCTGCATTGTCTCCTTTTGTGATGCGTTCAGCTCTGGTACTGATAACTACCTCCACCTCTATACCAGCCTGCCCCAAATGCTCAGATTTTTACCACACCTCTGATTACTCAGTTGACTGCATTGAGTCCTATGCCTCCAACATGTACCAGAGTTGTCTACACTGTTCTTACTGTTCCTCTTCAGTCACAACAATCTCAATAACCTCAACAACCACAACATTGGGTTGTTGTAGGTTTTTTCGGGCTGTATGGCCATGGTCTACAACATCCTGTATTTGCTTATTCATCTGAGAATGACTAAGAGTGACTCCCCTTCAACTGACTTTCCTTCTTCTCTGGCTTTGTTCAGTTCAGGTAATGTTGAAGATACTACTCCAGCTTTGCCTTTTGAAGATGTTAAGCTATTTTCTGATATAGCATTTAGGGTGGCCAACGTTTTTGACATCTACGTTATATCTTTTCAACTCTAACTGCTTATCCAGTTTTTTTGACCAGAGGATGCACAATCTCTTACAATGCAATGATTCCACTCTTACCTGTTTTGCAAGAATTAATAAAGCAATCTTGGATGAAACCAGCCTTGCTCCATCCAGCTTTATGAAGGCTGGAATTCTTGCTATTTATTCAATTGGACAGCAAACCTAGAGCAATTTTTCTCTCCAGTTCTCCAGTGACCTGATTCGCCATCCTCTGGTAAACTTCACATTCACTCGTTTGTTTGAGGCACAGACACCATGATGAAGAAGAATAGGTTGCTTACCTATAACTATGTTTCTTTGACCAATCATCTGTGGCATTGCACAAACCCAACCTACCTACTATCTTCAGGTCCTTATTTTCTCCCCAACAGCAGATTGAAGAGCTAGGAAATGCTCTAATGAGGAGTGGCAGGATGCCCAGTAAGCTATTCAACTCTAGAACCTTCCAAAGAAAGTCTCTGCACAGATGTGAAACCTGTTTGTATAAATGCTTTTTTGTTTGTTTGTGGTAACTCTTTTCATTACTTCATGAGTGTATTGTATTTTTGCTGTTGTCACTTATGGGGACTCAGTAAAGAAATACTTTCCCAAAAGGATGTATTTTGGAGAAAGACACAATTTTTCTTTTAATGTAATGCTATTGCCATGGAATTAGATGAAAAACAAAAAAACAATTGACTAGTTCCAATTAGTAACAGATGGAGGCTCTGATGCCAGGAATAAGGGTAATTACAGGTCTTAGTCTGAACTTTAAAGGACATAGCTAAGGGGCTGAACAAATTTGGGGGATGATTTCCAGCTCTTTGGAAGCTTCTTTTTAGAGTTTATACTAAAATTTGGAAAAAGCTAGTAGATGCCAGTGGTTCAAGCACACTACTAAACAGAATTCCCATTATAAGAATGAGTCTGCATGGGCATTTGGATGGCAAGAGCTTAACATTTCACATACACAGGGAAGAAACTGAAACTTTGCATGTTTGCTTGAGTACTAATCACAGGTCCTTTTTACATACAACTCAGAAGCAAGCAAACTAGGATCAGCTCAGGCTAGACATCCTAATTTGTAAACCAAAATCACAGAACTAATGTAATCAATAATAACAGTTTTCCACATTCTGACACAAATAACAGATAAACAAAATAAAAGCAGAATTTTCAATGTACTTGTAGACAGAGGGAAAATACAAGCTTAGAGACTTGTACAGGATTTATTCATACCAGAAACCATAATAGAGAAATGAGTCTCTCCAGAGAAAGTTCCATTGGTTGAAATGATCTACTCTGGTTGGGACTAAAATAGATTAACCCAATATAAATACACTTAAATTATAATATCAGTACTTTATCTTTTTGCCTTAGAACATTATAAAATATTTTTAATACAAGTTAGAATCTGCTTGGTTTTCTTATTTGCTCTGGAACATACAACCATAATGTTATGAGTGACCTCTCTGCATTTGGGAGTTCTGTCAGTGTGTCAGATGTTGTTTGTTGGAATGGCAAGCATCACTCCAATGCATGACAAGCCTACACAATGCAAAAGCATGATGCGAAAGCACAATACAGAAGCACAATGCAAGAAAAAAACCCAATAAATCCTACAACCATGCCATTTTATTCCAAATATAAACAAACCAATGGCAGTGGTTATTCATGAAAGAGCACTTTAGCTCAATGGAATGCATTAAAGCTTTGCTAAATTCCTGCCTCATAAACTTTCATTTTTCCCTGATCACAACCCCATGTTTGGGGGTATGCTCACCATAATAAAAATTAGAACTTGAACAACTTTTTGCCAACAAAAAAGAAGAAGTACAAGAAATCTGTACCAGTGACATTGATGGGGATAATGCAAGAGGAAATCACTTGGGCATCTTGTTTCATTTTCTCCTCTGGAGTTGGGAGAGGAAGTGCTTTGCTCCAGTTGGTTTGCTTATCCAGTGTAGAAGGGATATTATGTACTGGATTTTTCGGCCTCTGCCCTAACATGACATCTGCGTCTTCTTCCTCTGGATGGTGGGACTGTAAATGAATACAATCAAAATCAGTATTTACTCTTTTACAATGTGAGATCGCCTTTTAAAATATATCCACATGTGAGATTTGGAAGTAGATTGCAGGAAAGGAGGAAACAAAGATTTGTCAACAGTTCATAACAACAGGCTTTCAAGAAATACATAGTAGACAGGAGGTGAAACCCATCTAGCTTACTGGAAATATTTATATACTGGAAGCCAAAATGAATTTGCAGGAAGAGGAAAGAACAGCCAATTTCTGTTTAGTTTCTGCAAGCATGTATGCTCTTACTCCATTTGAGCATACGATATTAGCAACTGTATGCAAATTTGAGTTCATTTTGTTAGCTATGTGCATGTACAAATATCCATTGCAAATCAGTTACATGCAAACTTTCTGCCCATCACAATATCCAAGTTATGTAACTGGGCTTACTCAGTGCAGGCTGATTTTGAGTCACATTATGTGGAAATAGTTTGATAGAATTTCAACATGGTTTCAAGCTAAGACAAAGAAGTTCAACAGAACTTATTTCCAAAGATAATTTTCACCCATTTAGCTGATCCTGTCTAGGAAAGTACATTTTCCAAAATGAAGAAAACTGAATTGGAAGGAAACACAGAAAGGACCAGGATAAATGTTTAACACAACCAAAGGTATATCCTTAATTGTAACTCAATAATAAAACAAAAAATGAAACAGCAAAGGTTACGTCACAACCGTAAAGTCTGCAGAATATCTAGAAAGCATGCAAAAATAATTCAGAATATACTATCCAAACTATAAGGCACACAAGATAAAGAGAAACTAAGAGAGTTGAATCACACAAAAAGAAAACACTATTTTTGAGAAGAAAGCATGACTATTGTGCTTTGTTGTTTTACCAAGTGAGAGGGAAAAAAAGATTAGAAGCAGTTTGTTGAAACAAATGCCTTTTGAAAAACTAAGCTGTTTGAACAAGCTAGTTGAGCGTAAAATACTTTTTTCCCCAGACTATCAAATTATTCATTTTTCATTTATTTTATTATTTTACTGGAGTGCAGCCCTGGTGGAAGTTTGCTGGCTGTTCCAAATATGGATTTCCACATCTAGTGTGAATTTGTGTTTTCTGTTGCTAACTTTGGAAGACTCTACTTTTCTCTGCAATCTATCTTGGAACGTTTTAGTTCTTTCAACTCTTCTTACAAGCTTCAATATTTAATTGGCTCACTCTGTCAGCCTTTAACATTTCACTCATTTTCCAAATGATTTACACTGTCGAATAATTATAGCTTGTTTTTCTTCATAAATGCCTTTGGGGACATCCTTTCCATAGAGCCAGGACGAGCTCACAACTATTACTTAACTCCCTCAATGAAGTGAGTAGGAAGCCACACTTCGCTGCTACTTGTCCAAGTAAAGTTACATCAAATTGGTTGCTTACCTTGTTGGAATCTTCTGCAAAACTGCCCACCAAAAGGGCAAAAATACAAGGGACTTGTCTCTCCCAAAAATATTTTCTGCCATCCCTGGGTTAGGAAAACACTGCAGCTTTCTTTATCTGGTCAGCTTTTGTGCTGTTCCCAGCAGACATGAATGGCTCATATAAACTACTAACACAAAAGAACTTTGTTTCCTAGGTAACATCTGAAAAAAAAAGTTGGTGTATGGAGAGAAAAAAGCCCCACACAGCCTGTATTTTGTGGCCGATTCCTTCCCTGAATAACAATAGATAGCTGGACAAAGAAAGTGAAGTGACCTGACCACAATTTCTGACTGTCTGCCAAAGCTGCTCTTTAGCAAACAATGGCAGTGATAACAGGCCATAGGAGAGATCCATGCTTTTGCTTTGGTGAGTCCCCTTTAGATGCTGTGATTTTACAAAATCTCTTGCTGGCATTTTCCTCTTTAGAGACAAATTTGGTCCAGGCTTTTTAAAAAAATCAGCAAAGGGGGATCCCCTCTTATAAGCTACTAAACCTATTAAATGTACACTAAGCTGCTGAAAGGATGGGGAGGTTTAAAGGGAGCAGAAAAGTTGGCATTCCTTATTGATAAGAGTGTAACACAAAGGCAACAAAGTTAGTCAGCCAAAAAGCAAGCAAGCAAGAGAAAGGATTAGCGACTGGAGAGAGCACGAGAATGAATGAGAGACTGTTATTTTAGTACTCTTCCAATACCTTTCTACTCCATGGGGTCATGTGGCAACACTCAGTGGGGGAGGGCGAGCGGGTGCGGTAAAACTATAAACATGAAATGTGGGGGGAAATGGTTAAAAAAATTAAAACACATACTCAAAATGATTCTGCGGTTTTGGTTAAAATAGTACATCAGAGATATACGCTGTCAATTTAAAACACATCTTTAAGGCAAGCCATTTCCCAATGGGGAAAAAACTTGTCATTCTATAAAATTTTCACTTGTAACTAGGCCTTGTGTTGTTGCTTAGGATTAGCTCTGCAATTTTCCACCTGTTTAACTTTTACACCTAATTGTTATTTACACAGAGGGAGGCTAATGGGCATAAAAGCAATTGCATATGCATGTCTCTGTCAAACAAGCCCTTTGATAGCTAAAAATGCTTAAGGCAACAATGGAGGTTTCTCCTCCTTGACCATGGGAGGAGCTGTCCCAATTCTACACATTTCCAAGGCATACTATTTTAAAGATTTTCTCGTGTGTTCTCCTATCCATCAAATGGATGCTGAAAGCATCAGATATGAGCTTTGCCCTTGTTTCACACAATTAACACATACTGGGCTTCTGTGTGATTTGGTCTGAGAAATGGGAACATTTAGAGCAGGAGTTGGCAACTATGAGGGGATGGTTTCATTCTCTGGACTCACCACAGTACACCATTGAAACATTTTGGTGGCAAAATGGAATAGCCTAGCATTTTTTTCTGACAAATTTCAGGAGCATGTCTTTTGGAGGAAGACCTGGGAGTTGCAGCAATGTCCTAGGACAGTGGTTCTCAACCTGTGGGTCCCCAGGTGTTTTGGCCTACAACTCCCAGAAATCCCAGCCTGTTTACCGGCTGTTAGTATTTCTGGGAGTTGAAGGCCAAAACATCTGGGGATCCTTAGGTTGCGAACCACTGTCTTAGGACCATGTGTTACCAACCCTTGATTTTGACAATGATGGGCCCAGAGTTGAAAAATATTCTAAAGGTACTATTTTCAAGTCAGTATGGGACAGTGCACACCCAACGAACTAAGAACCCCATCAACTTTTTGCTTCTGTGATGTGGAACATAAACCCATGTTCACAATATTACACTGATATTGTTTTACACTTGCCTCTAACAATTCTTTGTTTCTGAACATAACCTGAGCTTGTAAGTCTTCAGTGAGACCTTGATAATTGAGAGCCAAGGAAGAGGGCAATTGAGCAAGACAGAGAAGAGTGTGGGTCTTTAAAATGCCTCTTGGACTATTGACCTAGGCTTAAGGACCTGCTGTATTGTTGGAGATCCCAGAATTCAACAGGGTCCAAATGTCAACATTTGGTATCACACATTCATTTTCCAATTTTAACATTCCCATGGAAGTGAGTGGGTTGATGGGTCCAGTTCTTGATCAATGTGAGAGCAGTTCACTCATTGCCAGAGAAAACGTGGATTGCTTCCAGTGCTGTTACTCTAAATTAACAAAGTTAGATGTTATGAAAAAAAAGTGAATTACAGGATGGAATGAGATTATCATCACTGTTTCATACAAGTCACTTCTATAGTAAGCATTCTTCTACATATTCACATGAATAGGATTATTGCGCAGATTTTAACTATTTACTCACCCATGGCATGAAATTGCCTAGAGAAACTTTCCTCACCAGTGCTAAGTCTCAACTTTATATTTTGAGTTCTGCTTCTCCTCCCCAGAAATGCCCCAAGTGAAAAAATCTAGCCAGAAAGGCACAATTTCCTGCTCTAGAATCAGATATCTCACTACTTTCAGCCTATCCCCTTCATTTTATTTTTGGGGCTGATGCAGTCCATGTTACATAATGGAAGTGGGGTAAAAGTTCATACTAGCAACAGCACAGTTAAGGAGGACTTGAATAGCTGTGTAACTGTCCAAAATCTCTTCCACCATTCTGCTCACACTTAGGGCTAAAGCTGGGGTTGAGGACATGTAGTGAAAAACAAACCCAGAGCCCAAACATCTCTGTACACCCAGAAGTGCACAAGACATTTATGCATTGAGTGTGAAAGTTATGTGAACGTGATTAGAGACCTGCCTTCACTCCTTTGCAATCAATGTAGTAATATCTGTTAAGCTTCCTGATGCACAGTGATGTTGAGACACGGCTTACATGTATGCATACATTGCCCAGTTTTGTTTCCCAGGTAGGCATTCACTGATGTTAATCAGTGATTGCCTTCTAGAGGTCTTGTTCATTGAAAATCAGAAGTTACTCATGAGCTTCCTCCAATTCTTATCATACAATATTTTATATAATAAACACATCTCTTAATGGGTGTATACAGGTACAGCTGGTAATCTGTATCCACTGGTTTTGCATCCACATATTCAGCCAACCATAGCTCAAAAATATTGGGGGGCGGGGGGGGGGGGCGGTAATTCCCAATACTAAACTTTGATTTTGCCATGTGCCAAGCATTATACTGATATACAGGCATACTCCATTGTCACCTCCTGCCATTTCATCGATCCTCAGGCTCTATTCAGCACTCATTTGAGTCATTTGCCATTTTATATAAGGGACACATTTTTACTATATCATTTTATATAATGAGACTTGAGCACCCACACATTTGGTATCCATAGTGGCTCCTGGAGTGAAACACTAGCTAATACTGTGGGCCCACTGGAAGTTTTAGTTCACAATTAGCTTCTGTCAAAGACCATAATTGTTCCAAATGAAATTCCCATGGGATGTTCCCATCAGTTGTCCCACTGACTCCTCCATTTTGAATATTTCTCCTCAACAAAGCCTAGATTTAGTAAACTGGCCATGGCTTACTGGAACTAAATGTATCTATATGGCAGCAGGTGAATAATTTGGGTGAGTAGAGCAGCATATGATAAAGGATCTCCCCATGTATATTTTAGTGGCACTTTGGTGGCCTATTGAGAAGAATACAGAGTGGCACACTGGAATTGGCATTTTTGAAAAGTCGAGCCAGAGGAGACCCACGTTCAGATCTTAAAGTAGAAGGAGGAAAGCGCTTACTGGGGGCAGATGAATCATAAAGCTGATCCGCAGATAGGGTATTACTGGCCTGGCAGTGAATCTAAAGTCACCAATGAGAAATTACAGACCTTGATACTGTAATTTGTAAAAACTTGTAGTATGATCATTCAGGAAATGTAATGACCACTTCCAATTTGACACAATAGCTAGAAATGCCATTAAGTTTAAAAGGTCTTTTCAAAATACTTTAAAATTTCTTTAAATTATAAAATACTATGTTTGATTTATTAAAAAAACTGAAATGTCAATAAAGAATTTGCAAATTTATTTCTCAAATGAAGATTTCTAGTGATAATGCTGAAATCTTTAAAATTAATCTGCAATTCATGGTTATATACACACTAACCTATAAGCCTAAGAAAAAGTGTTTTTTTTTGGGGGGGGGGAGGGTTATTTCCATTGTGAAAGTCACTGAAATTTTCTCATAGAAACATCCTTCCTGTAATGGACAGCTTGAAAAAAAAAAGCTAGTAAAATAACTAGTTAAAGACACCAGTACGTGGTGGTATTAGGGTGATTAAGTCCTGTTTTGCCAATAAGCTCAAGCAGATTTTTTTTACTGAAAGGTCCTTGCAGACAGCCAATTCTCTCACACCAGATGTGACTTGCAGTTTCTCAAGTCACTTCTGACATGGGAAAAGAACCTGAAAGGTCTCCAGGTAACGTTTAACTTTTCTAAGCTCCATAGAAAACTGGAACAGAAATAAGAAGCTCACATTGGTTCACCATTCCTGGCTCAACTATGCAGACTTAACTATTATTATACTGTCCAAAGGAAGAACCTTCATGACTTCTTTGTCCCAACCTTTTTCCTACAACATGAATCCTTAAAATAGATCATAGATGCAACCTTATTTTAACTCTGCAGCACCTTCTTCTGTTGACATTTCCTATAAGGATAAAACATGTGTCTATATAGTTCAACAACATCTATATTTTCATGAATTCTTGAAGCTATAGTTTTGTAGATGAGTCATAAATATCATGAATAAATGAGTCATCACATAAAAACTGCCACACATGTGCAAGTGATTAATTTTACAAATTGTAGTGAGATCTGTATCATGTATATTGTAAACCTAGGAATCTATGTGGTGGCAAAGAAAGATAATAACAGGGAAACTGATGAGCACAATTGTTATTCATTCACACATCTCACTGATATGTAAGTTGGCTTTTTAAGGAAGTGTTGGTGCTTTTAAGAACAGCATGGCTTAGAATAAGTAAAGGTTGACAAGTACTGTTTCTTCAGGTATTACCTGGCAAATCTCTGCCAGACAGAATTACAGCTATAGTTGAGTGTTGGTCTGGAAGAGATCCTTGTCTCCAAAAAAGATCAAAAGCACATATGGAAGAAAAGAGAGAACTTACTTTTAGCACGTGACGATCCTTTGCCTCTTTGTGTTTCTGATTGTAGGTCACAGGGAAAGAAGGAAATGGGGGAGCCACCACTGAGATTTGACTCTGGGTTTTCTGTTCTCTGTTCTCACCCCGGTTTCGCTGCTCTGTTTTGCAAGAACAAGACATAAAAACTGTTCAAACTGGAATGCTTTTTTTTTTTAAAAAAAAGCTGACGGAGAACACTTGAACCACTATCCAGATCCAGTTCATTGTAAGTACGAATATTCTGCATACACTTATGTATACATTTTCTACATACAGAAATGGAGAGCATGTTTGGGGGCCAAAATTATGGAATTTGATATTACCTGTGGATATTGGCAATCATTCTGCAGGGAAAGGAAAGCACCAGTGTCACCTGAGTGGATCGGCTGCCCCAGGCTGCCACTACATTTCTCCACCCAGAAATTCAAAAAGGCCAGAAGTAGCACCATAGCGAACATAATAGAGGAGTTTACTGCTTCTTTTGGGTTCTCTTGGGGTGGACTAAGCTATTGCCTTTCACGACTCTTCTCAGAGGAGGGGATGGATGCTTTTTTGGTAAGAGTTTGTTTGTTTGTTTGTTTGTCTGTTTATACCCTGCCTTTTTCTACCCCGAAGGAGAATCAAGGCGGCTTACATAGAGGCAACTATTCAATGTCTTAAAACACATACAATTCCAAAATATTAAAACTAATATTAAATTAATACATCTCAAACATTTAAAAACATTTCATTCAATATTATTATTATGCCATCCATAATCATAGTCCAAGTCATTCCATAGTCATTGGACATATTCCAGATCTGTTATTGCATTGCACTATTCTCCAAAAACTGATACCACAGCCAAGTTTGACTTTTCTTCTAAAGGCTAGAAGGGAGGAGGCTAATCTAATGTCACTCAAGAGAGAGTTCCATAGCCGAGGAGCCACTACTGAGAAGGCCCTGTCTCTCGTCCCCACCAGTCACGCTTGCGAGGGGAATGGGACTGAGAGCAGGGCCTCCCCCGACAATCTTAATCTCTGAGGTGGTTCATAGGAGGAGATACATATATCACGGTGCTGTACATTGGCCTGTGGATAAATTGACCCAGGATTTTGGACTGCTTTTTTGATTAAAATTTATAGACTTATATATGGGGTAGATATAATCTTGAGCATGTTCTTAATACAAGGAAAGCATCATATAGGGATAGTTCTCATCTATTGGTAGGTCATGATTATTATCCTCTTCTAAGATGGGATGGGTAGGAAAACGTTATCCCTCTGTAGGTTTTCACTGCAACTCCCACAAACCCTTTCCTAGTCAGGGATTTGGGGATTCAAAACCCCAAACAGCTGCAGAACCAGGTCTTAAGGACAACCTGTGAATTTATGATGGATGCTGAAAAGCCTAATATGCACCTTGGTCTCAAAGAATCCTTTCACACTTCACAATAATAGCACCCTGATTTACTTTAGATGCCATGGCAACATATTGTGGTATTCTGGAGTTTGTAGCTTGGTGAGGCACTAGAACTCTCTAACAAGAATTCTAGATACCCATTCCTATGGCAATTAAAGCAGAATCATAATGTTATAAGTGGGTAGTGTGAACAGTCCACAAGCTACCACCATATCATCTTTCCATACACAATTTAAAAGGTGATGCACTTCCTCTTGAAAAATGCAATCTTTCAGTGTTTCTCAGGCTACCTAAAATGGAAGACTGGCATTTTACTTCTAATGTGCCAGGGCCAAGTGCCGTATTTGCATCCATTGGCTACAATTGCTTCTGTCTTTCCTGGAAACACAATGATAGTTTAAGGACTGGCACCAGTCTATGGACCACCACTTTGAGTAGATGTGACCTGAACATATTTAGGATGCTTTCCAGGCATGTGACAGATTAAATTCAGTTGTTACTCTCAATTACAGCAGACCTATTGAATGAATACAAATTCAATAAGCATTGACTTGTCAAGTCCCCACTGATTCAGTGGGTCTACTCTAATTGGGAATAAGGATGGGATTTAGGGACCAAAAATAATTCATTTACATATCTGATGAAATGGTGAAGAAGGATAATTCTGCCTCTCTATCCCCGTAAATTTAACATTCCCTCTCATGCCCAGAGTAATATTCTTGCCAGCAATAGTAAATTAAGACAAAACAGTATATCCTTAACTAATACCAAATTGCTATAAAAAAATGGAAGGAAGGATAGTAAGAAAATTAACATAGTTTTATTTTAGCCCAAATTGCTCAGGGGAATGTGACAGCAAAAATCTAATACCAAAGTTGGTATCAAATAATTTAAATGGAAAGTATTCAAGAAAGAAAATAATCATACAGTCTCTTTATGAGGCTTTTACTTGTTTATTCTTTGCTGAAATGCTTCTCTCCTGGCCACAAGATGGCAGAAGAAGATTAAAACAGCTGCACTGCAGAATCTCCCCTAACACATCACAAAAACTCTATTGTAATTTTAATATTATTATGATCGTATTTCCCTTTATGATTTTTTTAGTGCTATTAAGACAGATGTCACCCGCAACTTGCTATTAAGATAGATTGTTAAGTAATTGATTAGTTTCTTATTTGTAGCCTTTATCCAATGTGGCCATTCTGATCAGTTTATTTATTCATTATTTATTTATTTTGGACATTTATATACCATCTTATCTCGACCTCTGCAGAGGGACTCAGGGTAGCTGACAAGCATAAGCATAAATATACATCTTAGATAAAAACAGTATAAAACATTATAAAAACATCACAAAAACAGTAAAACATTAGAACAATCGCCAGAATTAAATCGTCGTCCTGCACACATTCCATTTGAGTCCATCAGAGCCCATTAAACCATAGCTCTACCATCACATTCGTCTCGTCCGCAAAGGCCTGATCCCACAGCCAGGATTTCACAGTTATTACCTATTTGAAATTGTTGAGATATGTGTACAAACTCTAGATAAAATAATCACGTCAAGGGGATCCTAACACTGGAAGAACGAAGGACAGGATCTCTAGATTATTTTTGCCAATTAAAATCAAACTGTTTTCACTGGTCTACATTGGTTTTAGTCAGAACTTGAGAAAAATGATTTTGAGGACCCCAAACAACAGAATCTCCCAGTTAGAAGAATTGCAGTCAAAATAATATGAAGCCTATATAATTGGCTTCTTCAGTCTCACTTGTTGTCTGGATGTAATTATTCTTGCAAATAAAGAAATCTCAGGACAGTTTGAGTGATTTTAAACATTCCCATGCCTGAATAATGATTTACTGTCATGCACCTCTGCTTGTTTTGGAGTTGTTTTCACTGTCAGAAAGGCATTTCGAATGTAATAGATGCCTTCCTTCTTGTGGGGAAAAGAACAGTCGGAGGGTGAATTTTATTAGGAAATCGAATGACAGTAAAATCTTAACAAGCTCTCTGCCTCCCAATTGTAGCCCTTTACTGTAGTATACAGCTTCTGTTTTGAGCAAAATAAACAACAAATAGAGTGAGAGACAACTTGGTTATGTGTAATCTGGCAGCAGGCATGTAGCTGGGGGAGGGGGGGGGCTTGAGGGGCTTTTTGCTGCCAACCGTTCTGAGTCCCTCCACGAAGGTAGAGAAGAACGGGATATAAAAGTTCTAAATAAATAAATAACTAAATAAATAGATAATAAAGTGAGAGGACAGAACCCATGTTTACTGCTTTGGATACATGAGAGGAAAGACAGATTGTATCTGTAATAAATAAATTAAAATAAACATGATTTACCCCTTCTCAAGGCTCTCAAGTTCTGTTTTGCATGGTGATGCAGTTCCTCAACACAAGCCGGCCTGGTGGAAGGAAGGAAAACGTTTCTCTGTTGATGCCA
Source organism: Anolis sagrei (assembly GCF_037176765.1). NCBI lineage: Eukaryota > Metazoa > Chordata > Lepidosauria > Squamata > Anolidae > Anolis > Anolis sagrei. Next base: position 89,671,955 of record NC_090023.1, read on the forward strand.
AGGGGCACGGAAGTACACACTCAGTTTACTTTCGGCATCCAGGTTTGAAACAGCTGTGGGGTCAAAGACAAAAGGACACTTACTCAATCTCATCATGGAATCTGGTGCAGACTTCAACTATAAAAATTACATATGACAAGTGCATATTACAGTTTGGAACAAAGAAAATGATCTGTGACAGCACCTTATGCTGCTAAAAGGTGTTGGGATAATATGAATGAATGGAGTGGTGGGAGGTCTGAATTTGAGCTAAACTTATTTGATGCATTTTTAATAAACTACAAATAAAGTGAAATACATAAACTAGAATAGCATTAACTGCAGATCCTGGGAGTTATTTTTTTCTGTTTATCTATATCTGAGTACAGTCTAACAAACAAGTCAGTATTTTTTGCAGATTTGGAAAGCCACCAGAAACTAGAATAGTATTTATATCTTAATTGACACATTAACCAATCTCATTCTCATTTTCACTGTATCGGTGGCGTTATATTGGTTTCCTTGCACACTCTCCTGACATTTACTAGCAAACTCAGTAAAACTTTCATTATGAGTGAAAGACAACATTCATAATGCTGTTGGTACCAAATTCAAAAACAAGTTTTGTGACATGAAAATCTCTGATAGTTATTTGATCTCTACTCCAACTGATTTGGTTTTATCTCTTGGACTGATAAGAGTAGTATTCAACAGAGCAAATCAGGAAAAAGTCAATGAAACCTAAAAGATTTCAGGTTGCCTTGAAAGGTATTGTATATAAAATATAAAGTAACTTATAAAAATCCTTTTGACTATTGTTTCCTCTTACACTTTCACATCTCTGACTACAAATAGACGTTAATCTTGCAAGAATGGCATACTTAAAAGTTATTGCTTTCAGAACACAAGATCAGAATTGTAATCCAAAAAGTAACTTTTCTAAGCTCTACTTTAGCCAGCATAATTGAGGCAAGAAAGGATAATAATAATAATAATAATAATAATAATAGCAACAACAACAACAACCACAACAACAATTTTATTTCTTATCTCCCTCTCCTTGCTGCTCAAGCGGGTAAAAGAATAATTAAAACACATACACATTGTAAAAATACCACAAATACACATATTAAAATGTATTTTTAAAAATAAAAGATGCATATTAAAATGTATTTCTATAAAATACATATTAAAATACATAAAACAGAGATGAAACAGAAGACACAAGTTTAAAATTCATGTTTAAAAACTGGTTGGAGTTGGGAGTTTGGTAGCAACTAGAGAGGCATTAGCTACCCTATTTGATCTGTTTTTTCCCTCTGTCACACCACAAGAAGGTATATATGTATGCCAGGGACAGCTTTGATCACCATCCTTTCCATTTTTGATAACCACCTACTCTTCTCCAAAGCCCGTTTCTGTCACTGGACAAATTTAGATTCAGCAATGCATCCGTGGGGTCAGGGGGAGCAGGGCTCAAAGATTGAGTGATACTTCAGCTGTGCTGATGTTCCTAGGCAGGGCTGCCTTTGCTTTAGTGCCATGATATGATCTGCTTCAGGACAGCACCAAAGACTTAGGGAGGGGAGGGGCTGAGAGCACATTTGATTGGTTAGGCGAAAGGTTTTTAAGGAAGTACCATTTGGGCATCTTTGCAGGGTACAAAGGGTATAAGGACTGCTCGTTTGGACAGTCCTCTCATGTGAATTATTGATTTCTGGGCTTGTGGAAGCCATTGAGAGCAAAGACAGAAGGGCACAGAAGAGACTCCATCTTGTCTTCTGCCTGTATCATCACTAGAGGCCTCGCCCCCTTCTGGCTCCAAGGGCTGCTCTAGCCAGAGCAAAGACAGAAGGGCACAGAAGAGACTCCATCTTGTCTTCTGCTTGTAACATCACTAGAGGCCTCGCCCCCTTCTGGCTCCAAGGGCTGCTCTAGCCAGAGCAAAGACAGAAGGGCACAGAAGAGACTCCATCTTGTCTTCTGCTTGTAACATCACTAGAGGCCTCGCCCCCTTCTGGCTCCAAGGGCTGCTCTAGCCAGAGCAAAGACAGAAGGGCACAGAAGAGACTCCATCTTGTCTTCTGCTTGTAACATCACTAGAGGCCTCGCCCCCTTCTGGCTCCAAGGGCTGCTCTAGCCAGAGCAAAGACAGAAGGGCACAGAAGAGACTCCATCTTGTCTTCTGCTTGTAACATCACTAGAGGCCTCGCCCCCTTCTGGCTCCAAGGGCTGCTCTAGCCAGAGCAAAGACAGAAGGGCACAGAAGAGACTCCATCTTGTCTTCTGCCTGTATCATCACTAGAGGCCTCGCCCCCTTCTAGCTCCAAGGGCTGCTCTAGCCAGAGCAAAGACAGAAGGGCACAGAAGAGACTCCATCTTGTCTTCTGCTTGTAACATCACTAGAGGCCTCGCCCCCTTCTGGCTCCAAGGGCTGCTCTAGCCAGAGCAAAGACAGAAGGGCACAGAAGAGACTTCCATCTTGTCTTCTGCCTGTATCATCACTTGAGAGGCCCCTCCCCCTTCTGGCTCCAAGGGCTGCTCTAGCCAGAGCAAAGACATAAGAGAACAGAAGACACTTCCATCTTGTCTTAGAATTTACTATTCTTATTTTTAGTTAATTGTGAAAGGGGCAAGGGACAAAGCGAACTGGAGATCTTGGGAAATGATAGAACAGGGGTGGGGGGAGATAAAGGGAACAGAAGACCATGGCAAGTTGAGATCCCAACAAAGAAAATTGCCAACAATGAAATACATATTGAGATTCTGGATATGGAATGCGGCATGGAGGAGGGGGGGTGTTGCGCCAGCCGAGGGGCCCCCATAGAAGTGGTGGTGGGGAAGGGGAGATGCGGGAAAAGGAGACCATTAATTCGGCCTAGGGATCGTGTAACAACATTAGTAATTCCAAACCAGTCTCCTGATATGGTAAACTGGTGTAACCAGGATGGCGGTCCCTCTGGATTGAAGGTGGTGCTGTTGAACGCCAGATCTGTCAATGGAAAATCAACTTTCATCCAAGACTTAATCCTGGATGAGCGGGCAGATCTGGCGTGCATTACGGAGACCTGGTTGGACGAAGCGGGAGGCGTGAATTTGACCCAGCTTTGCCCACCAGGTTTTTCCGTGCAGCACCAGCCGAGATCCGGAGGGCGGGGAGGCGGGGTCGCAGTGGTCTATAGAGATTCCATCCCTCTGACCAGGGGCCCCATCCCGCAGTCAACAAATTTTGAATGTGTCCACTTGAGGTTGGGTGACCGGGACAGAATAGGGATTCTGTTAGTGTACCGCCCACCTCGCTGCACTACAGTCTCCTTACCTGAGCTAGCGGGGGTGGTCTCAGGCCTGGCATTGGAATCCCAGCGGCTCCTTGTGCTGGGGGACTTCAATGTCCATGCCGAGGCGGCCCTTTCAGGAGCGGCTCAGGACTTCATGTCTGCCATGGCAACCATGGGGCTGTCCCAGCAAGTATCTGGCCCCACTCATAGTGCAGGACATACATTGGACTTGGTTTTCTGCCAGGGATGGGAGGAAAGTGGTGGGGTCGAGGAGCTGACCATCTCTCCGTTGCCATGGACCGACCACTTCCTGGTCAGATTTAGGCTCACTGCGCCCCCTAACCTCTGCAGAGGTGGAGGACCCATTAAGTTGGTCCGCCCCAGGAGGCTTATGGATCCGGATGGATTCCTGATGGCTCTTGGGGAGTTTCCCGCCGCCTCGGTAGGTGATCCTGTCGAGGCCCTGGTCACTCTCTGGAATGGGGAGATGACTAGGGCAATTGACACGATCGCTCCGGAACGTCCCCTCTCAAGTAGCCGAGCTAAACCAGCTCCCTGGTTCACCGAGGAGCTGGCAGCGATGAAGCGAAGGAAGAGGGAACTAGAGAGTGTGTGGCGTTCGGATCCGAGCAAGCCAAATCGAACACGGTTTGTGTCCTTTTTAAGGGCATATGCCGCGGCAATAAAAGCCGCAAAGAAGGCCTTCTTTGCGGCCACTATTGCGTCTGCAAAGAACCGTCCGGCTGAGCTGTTCCGAATTGTCAGAGGCCTTTTAAATCCCACCACTCAAGGTGGGAACCCTGACGATTCGACTTCTCGCTGTGAAGCTTTTGCTCAGTTCTTTGCAGACAAAGTCGCTTTGATCCGTTCTGGTCTGGATACCATGTTAATGGCAGTCTCTGAGGACGTAACACGAGCACCTGCTTGTCCAGTTTTGATGGATTCATTTCAATTGGTGAAACCCGAGGATGTGGACAAGATACTTGGAGGAATGAGGCCAACCACATGCATCCTGGACCCCTGCCCATCCTGGCTTCTAAAGGAGGCCAGAGGGGGATTGGCTGAGTGGGTTGAGGTGGTGGTTAATGCTTCCCTTCGGGAAGGCAAGATTCCAGCGAGCTTAAAACAAGCTATAATAAAACCGCTGTTGAAGAAACCATCACTGGACCCCACTAAATTCGACAACTATCGGCCAGTTTCCAATCTCCCCTTCTTGGGCAAAGTCTTGGAACGTGTGGTGGCCTCACAACTCCAGGTATTCTTGGTAGACACGGATTATCTAGACCCGGCACAGTCTGGCTTTAGGCCGGGACATGGTACCGAGACAGCCTTGGTCGCCTTAGTGGATGATCTGCGCCGGGAGCTCGACAGGGGGAGTGTGTCCCTGTTGGTGCTGCTGGACCTCTCAGCGGCCTTCGATACCGTCGACCACGGTATCCTTCTGGGACGCCTTGCAGGGATGGGTCTTGGAGGTACTGTTTTGCAGTGGCTCCGGTCATTCCTGGAGGGTCGATCTCAGAAGGTGTTGTTGGGGGACACCTGTTCAACCCCACAACCATTGTCTTGTGGGGTTCCTCAGGGCTCAATATTATCTCCCATGTTGTTTAACATCTACATGAAGCCGCTGGGGGAGATCATCCGGAGTTTCGGGGTACGGTGTCATCTGTACGCGGATGATGTCCAACTCTGTCACTCCTTTCCACCTGCTACTAAGGAAGCTGTCCAGGTCCTGAACCGGTGCTTGGCCGCTGTGACGGTCTGGATGAGGGCGAACAAATTGAAATTGAATCCAGACAAGACAGAGGTACTCCTGGTCAGTCGCAAGGCCGAACAGGGCATAGGGTTACAGCCTGTGTTGGATGGGGCCGCACTCCCCCTGAAGACGCAGGTTCGCAGCTTGGGTGTGACCCTGGACTCATCGCTGAGCCTGGAACCCCAGGTTTCGGCGGTGACCAGGGGAGCATTTGCACAGCTAAAGCTTGTGCGCCAGCTGCGCCCGTACCTTGGGAAGTCTGACTTGGCCACGGTAGTCCACGCTCTGGTTACATCCCATTTAGACTACTGCAACGCTCTCTACGTGGGGTTGCCTTTGAAGACAGCTCGGAAGCTCCAACTAGTCCAACGCTCGGCAGCCATGATTTTAACAGGAGCGGAGCGCAGGGAGCATACAACCCCCCTGTTGCGCCAACTCCACTGGCTACCGATCTGCTACCGGGCTGAATTCAAAGTGCTGGCGTTGGCCTTTAAAGCCCTAAACGGTTCCGGCCCAAGCTACCTATCTGACCGCATCTCTGCCTATGAACCCACCAGGACTTTGAGATCTTCCGGGGAGACCCTGCTCTCGATCCCGCCTGCTTCTCAAGCTCGGCTGGCGGGGACGAGAGAGAGGGCCTTCTCGGTGGTGGCTCCTCGGCTGTGGAACGCCCTTCCTGCGGACATTAGACTGGCACCATCTCTAATGGTATTCCGCAAAAAGGTGAAGACCTGGATGTTTGTGCAGGCGTTTGAGTAATTTAGTGCAATCTGGTAATGGAACATAGGAATGGAACAATGGACGACGAACCTGGACTACGCTTGGATGATGAGAAAATTGGGTACGGTTGTTTTTTGTAATAATTGTGCATTGTCATTGCTTATTGGTAATTTATGGATAATGTGTTAAGTCAATTGTTATATGTTGTATGGAACTACTGCTGTTTCTACTGTTTTTACTGTTTGTGAACCGCTGTGAGTCGCCTTCGGGCTTGAGATACAGCGGTATATAAGCAAAGTAAATAAATAATAAATTGGTTTGAGAAGCATTTATATCTTGTCAAAATCTAAGTTTCACAGCACACAATTACAACTTTATCATTCCACTTTAACTGCCATGACAACATGCTATGGAATCCTGGGATTTGTAGTTTGGGGAAGCAACAGAGATAATAATAATAAAACTTTATTTATATACCGCTCTATCCTCAGAGCGGTTTCCAAGTGACATCACCAAAACATACAAAGTAAACAGCATAACATAACATTAACAAAACATAAGTATAAAATTATTATTATTATTAAAATTATTATTATTATTATTATTAAAAATAATCCTGCCTATACAGAGCAATTAAAAATCCGGGCCAAGGCTAGTGCAAACTCAAAACATGAGGGGGCCAGGAATTAAGTACAGTGCTGTAACAGGCTATCAGAGCCCTGATAATGAATTTGAAGCACCACTCCTTAACTGCAAATGCCAGGGTTCCACAGGATGGGACTGATGGAATTGTGGTCATTGTGTTATAACTGTGTGAGTTTAGGTCAGGCATGGAGAGCCTTTGGTCTTCCAGCTGTTTTGGACTACCAACTCCCATAATCCTTTGCCACTGGCTATGCTGGGTGGTCCTGTTGAGGGTTGCTGGTAAACATATCTGGAGGGCCAATGATTCTGTGCCCTTGCCTGGAGTGAAAACCTCTCAGAAAATGCTTCTGAAAACAGTTTCAGAGTGGTATGTGGAGGAAAAAGTATCCAACGCATAGGATATGAAAATAGGCACAACAATGAGCAACGCACAGCATGCCAAGAAGTATCTGTTTTGTGAATGCTGACCATTGTCCTCTAATCATGCTGCAGCTGAAAATTATATGGAACTTGTGATTATAAAGAAAATGAGATTTTTATAGCTTTCCATTCCTGCTCATTACACCCATCGTTCACTGCCTTTTCTCTCAGTTTTCTCACTCAAAAAATAAAAAAGTAAGTAAGTATAACATACTGTAGCGAAGCTGCATATAGATGCTTGAAGGTAGTATGGCTTGGTTCATTCAGGCATGGTTTGTTCTAATAATAACAACACAAAGGCCAGCAAGAAAGATTTCTGCTCTATTTATTTTGATAGATCTAAGGGGTTTCCCCCCACGGCTTTGTCTGCTTTTCTAGACTTTTGCATATTCTCTCCCCTTCCCCCTTTAGTTTCTTAACCTTTACTTACTAAATCAAGCAAATGATGTGTGCGTGTGCGTACATGTATGTGTGTGTGTATATATATGCATATATGTATGTGTGTAAACTTTCACTGGTATTTGAAATGAACAGGTTTTTCAATATCTACAAGGGAAAAAATAAAACAAAACAGCAGGGATTTATATTTTTTTGAAAGCATTTTTGGAGAACATGGTAAACAAGTTGTTAAAGGTAGACTGCTACCTAATTGGGTGTTGGGGGAACCAACTCAATTCCATCTATGAAATGCATACATAAATAACGTTCAGACCTAATGAAAACCATGTTTTTCACCAAGGTGAGCCTTGGGGTCCTGTTCTTCTTTCACCTTCCCCCGTAAGTTATCCTTTCTGTACCCTTCCAAATGTTAACTCAAATTTGGATTGCTCTTACACCTCTTGGGCTCTGGTCTGATGTAAACAAAATACTGCTTGAAAAACAGCACATGCACCAGCTTTTTCACCAATCATATTTCCCGCTGGCAGAAAATCTTTGAAAACCATCATTTCTGATGACTATTCACAGTTTACAACTTATTGTACATAGTTGTTTTCAACATACAAATGCAGAAAAGAAATAAGATGTGACTCATGGGGATCTGTTTCTGGATTTCGTGCGTTTATGAGGAACAGCAGATAATGCTGAACTCCTTAGAAACAAAAGACTTCTGACCAAAGAATAGCATAGAGTTATTCTGGAGGATCCAGAAAATGCCTACAAAGGAAATATGTTGTTGGACACAGATGAATGAAATTGTGGATACTTCTCCCATGGTGATTACAATTATATTATACTGTATTTTCTGTGCAAAACATAAGTTAATTTCGCACATATTCCCATCTATCCAGGAACTAATTTTCCAATCATCTTGGAAATATTTTAAAAATATTTCTCCAAGTCCTGCCCTGAGTGGATTCACTAAACAAGGCCCCTGGTCATTTCTGCCCATAAGAGATGCCTCTGTAGAACTGCTCAGAGTGGACTGTACACATTACCTTATTATTTTGTCCTATACCTCAGTTTAATTTTTTTAGATGCAATTATTCCTGCTATGAATTTATTTAAGTAATTTGTTATCTCAGTTTTCTCCTATATGGGATCCAAAGTGGCCTGCATGTTAAACCACTAAAATGATAAGCTGGTCCTCTACATTTGCAAATTTGACTTTTGAGGATATGTTTTCTGTAGTAACTGCAAAGTTCCCTCAATATGACTCCATGGTCAACTTCAGGTGGAAATTGGTCACAGAATTGCATTACGGTATCTATAAATGTCTACACAAAGTGCTTTTCTAAGTATTTGTGAAGTCTTCCAGCATGATTCTATGGTCAACTTCAATGGAAGCTGACCAGAGTTGTGATGGAGGGCCTAGAGATCCCTAGAGAGGTGTTTTTATCCAGGTTTTAAAAAATGGTTTTTTTATTCATGGTTTCCCCGTTGTTGTGGGGGTGTAATATCCCTAACCTCGACAAATGTAAGAAGGGTATAAAATATAGCAAAAACATTCCTGACTGAATATACTAGGAATGTGAAACCCCTGAAGTACAAGTGGTCAATCCCCATATAAAGCCACATATCCCACCAAAACAAGATTGATTAGTTAATTTAATTGATTAACAATGCTATCATATAGAAAATTGTTAATATAATAGCAAAAAGCATAAACACATAGCAACAAGGCATTGAAAACACTTTCAAAACAACAGCCAATGATCTTCTGGGGTCTGTTTCTGTCTTAAATTAGAGTCACAGTCTAAAGACGCTTTACGGAGAGTTATAAAGGAAGCAAACTGCAACAGAAAACAGCTGCTCATATCAGTTGTGCTTATGATCCATTCTATTCAACAGCTGGAAACACTTGCTGAAAGGGTGCGTTATGTTTAATGGCTGTGAGGATATCTATTTTTGATAGCTAAAGTTCAACATAAAGCAAATTTTCCCTTTATCCTCTCAAGATGTGGGGTTTTAAGAAAACTTTAGCACCTGAGTTTGGATCCAAATGAGTTAGGCTTAGATCCTCTGAAAATCTTGACACTCCTAAAACCTTTAGAAGAGCCATCTTTCTCTTCTAAAGGGATGTCTTTTTCAGAAGACTGACTGAATACACCAAGAACATGAAAGATCCCAAAGAACAAGGGGCCAGCCCAACACCCCAATGGCTGCACACCTCCCTCCGCCAGACGTGACTAAATGATTGGTTAATGTACACTGGAATGGAACAATGGATGACGAATCTGGAACATGTTTTTGATGACGAGACGACAGTGAATGGGTATTGTAGTAACTGTTTATTAATTGTGTAATGTGTTAGGTTGTTAACTTTCTATACTGTAGCACTGAATTTTTGCTGTTCGTATTTGTTGTGAACCGCTGTGAGTCGCCTTCGGGCTGAGAACAGCGGTATATAAGTAAGGTAAATAAATAAATAAATAAACAAATGAACTGAAATGTGGTTCTTATATAGTTTAACACACCAGGGCATGAGTCAGTAATGTGGCCCAATCTAAAGACAATGAAACACACACATGTAGAAAGAGTTGTTACGTTACATTCATTCACATGCCAGCAAGTGAAGCCCAGTGATGGTCTGGCAAGGGAGGATGAGAAGAGAGAATCTAAGTATGGAAAGGATAGTCTGAGAAGCTGGGAAAATCCAGGACAAGATGGAAGTGGAACAAGTGGGGTGAATTTCTGGTGCTGGTCCACTGTCATTTTGGCACGTATTCACCATATATCTGCAATATGCATTGAAGCTAATCTGGCAGGAACTCTGACAATTTTGCAGGAAGAGAAAAATATTACAGGAAAGGAGAGAGACAAAAATAAATAAATAAATAAACACCGGGGCAGAATACTTCCTGTTGTCCTTTCATGGTTTTCTTACTCTTTTCTGAAACAAGGGCCTATCTACAATTCTTTATGAATACATGAGTGACAGTCTATCAAGGAATCATTGCAAGTGTAGGGACTCTAATCACTGGAAAGATAATTCTGACCCAATTTTTTTAATAGTCCAGTGTGGTATACTTCAGGGATGGGCAAGTATCAGTGATGGGATATACCCAGGCTCTGGAGAGGACTTTGAGATGCGGCCCTTGCACACCCCACTTGATATGTTTTTTTTTAAAAAAAATACATCAACATTCCTGTAATGCACTTATTTATTTTATTATTTATTTACTTTGTTTTATACTCCACCCTCTCTCCCTCATTGAGGGATTCAGAGCGGCTGATACTTGGAAACAAATTGGTGCTGTTCAAACCAAAGACAATACAAACTCAAAATACATATAAATCAAACACTCAAAAATTTTAACACCTTATATAAAATAACAGTACATGATAAAAACAGTATTAAATATGGTTCGGGCCCAGCTTACTTGTCCGAACGCATCTGCCCCTAAATCCCACCTCGCAATTTAAGATCATCCGGGGAGGCCCTGCTCTCGCTCCCGTCAACAGCGCAAATGCGGCTGGCAGGGACAAGGAGCAGGGCCTTCTCGGCTGTGCCCCCCCCCCCCCCCATGGAACACACTCCCAAAGGAGGTAAGTTCTGCTCCCTCACTCCTGACCTTTAGAAAAAAAATTAAAATCATGGTTCTGGGACCAGGCCTTCAGACAATAGATATATGTAGCTTTTAATGGGGCAAGGACTGGAACGGCGACTCAAGTGATGAGATTGTTTTCTGGTTTTAATAACTGTTTTCATATTTGTTGATGTACTGTTTTTAATATGATTTATGTTTAAAGTGTGGTTTTACTATTGTAGTTGTAAGGCATTGAATTTTTGCCATTATCTATGTGTAAACCACTTTGAGTCCCTAGGGGTGAGAAAAGCGGTATATAAATACTGTAAATAAATAAATAAAACAGCTATATTAAGAACCAGCACCATCTCATTGCCATAGCTGGAATCCATTGCCATTTGACATAATTATTTCTTCCCCAAAAGCTCCCTTCCAGAGAAAAGGTTTTACTTGCTTTCTGAAGGAAAGCAGGGAGGGAGCCATTCTGATGTCCTTAGGGAGGAAATTCCAGAGTCGAGGTGCCACCATTGAGAAGGCACTCTCTCTCGGTCCCACCAGTCGTACTTGAGACGGGAATGGGACAGACAGCAGGGCCTCTCCAGCAGATTGCAGGGTTCGGGCAAGCTCATATTGGGAAATGTGATCGGACAGATAGGTTGGGTCTGCACCTTCAGGATTTTAAAGGTTAAAACCAGCACCTTGAATTGTGCTTGGTAGCAGTAGAGCTGCCACAACAGCGGGGTTGGCTGTTCCCTGTACAGCGCTCCAATGAGCAGCCTGGCCGCAGATGTTTGAACCAGCTGAAGCTTCCAAATGGTCTTCAAGGACAGGCCTACATAGAGCACATTACAGTAATCCAGTCTGGATGTGACAAGGGCATGGACCGCTGTGGCCAAATAAGACGTCTCAAGGTAAGGACACAGCTGGTGCACAAGTTTTAATTGTGCAAAGGCTCCCCTGGCCACTACTGACACCTGGGCCTCCAGGTTCAGTGATGACTCCAGGAGAACACCCAAGTGCAGACTTGTGTCTTTAGGGGGAGTGTAATGCCATCTAACACAGGCTGTAACCCTATACTCTGATCAGCCTTCCGACTGACTAGGAGGGCCGCTATCTTGTCAGAATTGGGTTTGAACTGTGGTGCTGGAGAAAAGTTCTAAGAGTGCCTTGGACTGTGAGAAGATCCAACCAGTCCATACTTCAGGAAATAAAGCCTGACTGGTCATTGGAGGGAAGGATATTAGAGACAAAGTTGAAGTACTTTGGCCACATCATGAGGACATAGGAAAGCTTAGAGAAGACAATTATGCTGGGGAAAGTGGAAGGAAAAAGGAAGAGGGGCCGACCAAGGGCAAGATGGATGTCTGGGATCCTTGAAGTGACCAGATTGACCTTGAAGGAACTGGGGGTGGTTACGGCCGACAGGGAGCTCTGGCATGGGCTGGTCCATGAGGACATGAAGAGTCGGAAATGACTGAATAAATGAACAAAATGAACAATTCCAAGACTCCATCTCACCCAGCAGGATTATGTCAGTGGTGGGACTGTAGGAGTGTATTTACAAGATTTGACTAGACGCATCTCTCTCAGATCACAGGTTACACTACCTATAGTTATCATTTCCAATCAAAGGGACTGGACTTGGGACCTTCTGCATACTAAACCATTAAAAAGAGGGCCTGCCTGCTCTACAATGCTGTTCACATCACCAATATGTCCATCTTCAAGTTGGCACCTGTAATATAAATTCCATTCTCAATTACCTATGATTTGCCATGAGCCTAAATTGTTCCCCAGGCTTTATTCAAGCCAGGAAACACCTATCCGAGGCACAAGCAGGCCTCATTCCTAGAAAGCTCCACAATAAGTCATTTATTTTGCTCTGCTTCCCCCATCTTCTTGTCTTCTCCACTCCATGCCCTAGATTACTTGAGTGAGAAAGGAAGGTTCAAGTTGGGGAAGTGGAGCACAGAAGCACTTTGCCAACTGGGAGTGGTAAGAGAAAGAGCAACGGCAAGGTGTTTCTCTAATGGATTTGCCCTTCTAACCCCCAAGTGAGAATTCAGGATAAAAAAAAGACCTTTCAGCTGCATGTACATTGCAGATGTGTGCAATAGATCCCTGTGTACACCCATCCCCATGACAGGCAAAATCTCCCATCTTAAAAAATGGACCATCTTCCATTAAGAACAAAACCTTCTGCAGCTCATCCAGTCTAACGCGTTGTGACAGAACACGCCGAGAAGTACCGCAACATGCTTATCTATTAATATATGTCTGGAATAATCAATAATGCATGTGCTGTGATACTCTCTCCTCGAGCCGAGTCTGGATACATGCAAAAGCAAATCTGTCTAAGAAAGCAGCTTACTAAGCAAAATTGAAAACCAGAGGAGAACTCCGGCATAATTCCCAGGACTGCTGAAAGCACGTGATGTGCCAAAGTGGGCTTTCTGGTTTCTATGCATAAAACTGCAGCATTTCATTTTTTCCTTTCAAAGGCCAGCATGAAATGAACACCAGAGCACATCTTTCTCTCTCTTCCAGTCTTCTTTATATTCTTCAAGTAACTGGAGCAATCCCTTCCTATCATTCTTCCTTCTTCGAGAAATTTGAAGCTGTCATTTTAAGTGGCAGGTTTTTGCTTTGTTATGTAACAGAGCCAAGAAACCCCCACGTAATTCTGCAAAGAGACTTTGATCACTCAGGACAAGTGAAGGCGGCTTCTTTCGGGTCCTGGCGTATTACTGACAACCAGTGAGAGATCAAATACAAATGTTGGCACAAACAAGGAGCGGGGGAGCGAAACAGCCTTTCCCAAAGCAGAGGCTGTGAAAGAATTTCAGCAGGGTCACCACTGTGTCAGGGCTCTCCTTGGTTTCATTGGACTACCAGTAGATAACAAGGAAACTGCCTACAGAGAAAACTTTCCATGTGTTGCTCTACTTCTGCAGATAAACAGGCATTAACTGACTGACAGAACACCACATTTGCCTCGATCCCAAAGATATCCTAAGTTTGAAAGCTTGCAGCAAGGGCTCCAATTCAAGAACTGCCAGCTGCCATGTATCATGGAAAGTATGTAACCCTACACAGAGACTAGATCAGGCATGGGAAAACTTTGGACCTCCAGATGTTTTGGACTTCAACTCCCAAAATCGTTGCCAACTTACCAATACACACACACACACACACACACACAGAGGCCCGTAATTTTTATTTTGGCAAAATGGTCATCAAAATGACAATGGCAATATGTCCTTGGATGTTTCATTGGTTATAAAGAATGCGGCAATTAAAATGAGGTCTGTCTAATGATCCGTTCTGTAGGATGCTTCGACCATCATACTGGTGGAGCACAGATCTCTGCCATCCACCATCCTTACAAGACTTCGAAAAGCTGGTTCCCTTGGGGTGCCCTCAACATAACTCTGTTTTTTCCTCAAGTTGGAAATAGACTGGGTACATGTCTATAGACAAGCAGTGGCTAGGGAGGCAAAGCAGCTCCTGGTGGCTCCCAGATATTGTGGCACACCAAGGTAGGTGGTCATTGAAGGAAGAACTTGATGCCTTCTTCCTCAAGGTCCAGTGAAGCACATAGCATGGGTTTAATGAGCTATATAACTGAATATATCACCAACAGAATACCGAGCATGCAATCTGGAGAAAAAAGGAAAGTGTCTTTTCTGATAATTAAGGAAAAGTTCAGTGCTCCTGAAAAGAGCTCAATTTTCTATCCAGTAGTTTAGCATGTGTTTCCCCTATTTTTACCTAATATTAAAAACTCATGTCATCTGTATTTTAGTGCATCTAGCCAAATTGTGTCATACAGGCATGTATTGCACCTAGTAAGAATTCAGTATGACCCTCATATCTATGGAATTGATATACAGTTTCACTTACCAATGGGCTTCCTGAACATGCTATACCCTTTTTGAAGTATCTCCAACATTCACACCATTGAGAATGATAGGAAGCACTATTATTTGTAGTTTTACACATCTACACAAAATCTAGGTATATATCCTTCATGGATATGGGTGATTGTGCGGTATGCTTTTGGCAAATAATAGGGGGTCTTTAAATTGAAGCAATTAGGAGACAAAGCAGGAGTCTGCATTTTGTCAGTGTATCTTCACTGTGCAAGATACACATGTACAAAATGTTGCAGATAAATCACAGAGGTTTAATATCACTTCAAACACAACACCTTTCAGTGAAGGCAATTCACAACTTCAGTTATCAAGTGACAGACATACAGCCCTCAATCTTCTGACAAAGGAATATCTTGAAATGAATGGCACTCTTGTCTCTTTGCTTTAAGTAAATCTTGACTTCAGTAGGCACTTTTTCCTTTATATTTTTAGCAATGACAATTTCAAGTTAACCAATAAAAACAAAAAAGGGGGATATAATTAAATCCTTATTATTTTTCAGAATATATTTTATGCCAGTATGTATTAAAATAATATAATATTATATTGATTTTCATCTGGACGTAGTCAACTGGCATAGCTGTTTCAATGGCACAGGAGCTTAAACACATAGCTGTTTCAAGGGCACATACAGGCCCAAGAAGGGAAAACCTAGACTGTCAACAGCCCACCATGAATAACCTGCCTAGCATTTTGCAGATGAAATTGCTTAGATCTGCTCTTAGTTGGATTGCTACAATTGTTAAGATCCAGCAGATGAAACTTTGGTGTGTGCTTGTCCAGTGATGATGAGTGCTTTTCAGATTGTACAACCTGAAGATGTGAACATGATTCTTGGAGAGGTGAAAGCCACCCCATGTAGATGAGATCCATGTACTTCCTAGCTTATTAAAAATATAGAAGGGGAATGGCTGACTGGGTAAAGAAAATGGTAAATGTCTGACTAAAACAAGATAGAGTTGCTGCTTACCTGAAGGAGGCCATTATAAAGCCAAGATATTGTAAAAACTCATATTCTGGATAATTATTGACCAGTCTTTTAACATTATGTTTCTGGGCAAGATTCTGATAGTCTGATAGTCTCCTAGCTCCAGGGGTTTCTGGATGAGATGGATTATCTAGATCCATTTTAATTTAGTTACAAGCCTGGTTATGGGACAGAGACATGTTTCATCACCTTGGTGGATGACCTATACTGGGAGCTAGACAGGAGGAGTATTCCCTTGTTAGTTCTGAAGTATTCCTTGGCAGCTTTGAATATCATGGACCATGGCATCTTTTTCAGGGACACTATTTTGCAGTGGTTCAACTTCTTCTGGAAGGTTGTGCTGGATGACTCCTGCTTGATCCTTGGCCATTGGCCTGCAAGGTGCTTCAGGGATAAGTTCTATCTAGAATAAAGATGAAACCAGAGGAAGAGGCTACCTACAGTTTTGGGATTAGTTGCTATTGGCATGTGAATGACATCCAACTCTGTTATTCCTTTACACCACAAATCAAAGAAGCTGTTTAGTCCCAAACTGATATCTGCCATCCATAATGGACAGGTGAACAACATGAAACTTAAACCAGACTAGATGGAGGTGCTCCTGATCAGTTGAAAAGCAGATCAGGGGACAGTGCACAGCCAGAGTTGAGACGTGCGATCTCCTCAATGATTACTTAAAAGTGAACTCTGGTAAATTTAAGGGACCTACTTTTGTTTATAGCACATCTGCATATATTTTCAATTACAGATACATATCAGAGTCCAATGGGATTTAAATTTGTGTAGAACTGCAAGTTTAAAAATATTTTTAGTTACTATTCAGAACTACATGCACAAAGGGGTATACAAACAAGAAACACAGTATGAAGCATAATGGTTTTATTGTTATTCTCATTTAAATGGCTACAAGATTACAGACTTAATGCTGTCTTCTTTTTATAAACCAGAATTGGGAGACACATGCTATTGCATTACAATTTCTATCAGCCCCCACAATTGGCTACACTGCCTAATGTTGATGAGAATTACAATCCAACAATGTTTAAAGGGCTACACATTCATCAGTTTTGTCATAAATTAAATTATGTATGATTTTCTCTAACCTTCGATCGTTATTAAAATCTGATCAGATTAAAATAATTTATTAGCAATAACAGCAAGGATTCATCTCCCCCACCCTAGCCTAGAAGGATCTCAGTATTGATGTAATATGGCTGGTGTCTCTTATTTTGTCAATGATTGCTTCTTCCTGTAAACCTAGCAATTGTGACTCCTCAGACAACAGATATACCATAGGTTGAAGATGTTATATTTATCTAGCTAAGAAGTCTAGGATTTTAAGATTAGTTTTAAGTAGGAAAAGAAAATGAGATGAGCACCAGCCCCCAAAGTCAGACACGACTGGACTTAATGTCAGGGGGAAAACCTTTACCTTTACCTAGTATGAATGAGTGTCAGGAGCAGAAGGAAAGAAATCACATGGGTGTCTATTAGACAAGTACCATCAGGGATGTAGTGGTTAACTTTGAAGTGCAGGCACTCAGTGTCCATAGGCAACACTGCAAGGTTTTGGAACCCAAGCTATGCTTCTCAAGAAGCCTGTTGTATGAGTTTTCATAATCAAGAGCAGGTATTTTCTAACGCTATTATGTCTTAATGACCAAGCCAGCTAAATGTATTTTGATTTATAATAAGGAAATCCTTTAAAAAGGGACAGGAAAACATATTGTTACTGAGATAATTGGTGTTCTTTCCAACCACTGTGAAGATTGCAGCTAAATTATGTGGAAACAAGGAAGCCTGACGAGGCTGGTAGACGACATCATAATCCCTACTATTCAAAAAGTCCTGTTGCCTCACCCCTGCAAGTCCCAGCCCCACCAAACTCAAGGAACTAATTCTCCCCTTTGCCTGACTTTGAGGCATGCTACCTTTCCCATTTATTGTTCAACACAGTCTCCAGTACCCAGTAAAGAGTCCATATGACTGGAATCTTGATTGCACAATAATGCTTCTAGAAGGTCCTCTTCCATCTAGATCAGTGGTTCCCCACCTGTGGGTCCCCAGGAGTTTTGGCCTACAACTCCCAAAAATCCCAGCCAGTTTACCAGCTGTTAGGATTTTTGGGATTTGAAGGTCAAAACATCTGGGCACCCACAGGTTGAAAACCACTGATCTAGATCCTTCATAATGGTTTGTTTGTTTAAAACAGGATATTAGAAAAGTGTGGTCTTGCAGGTTGAATGTTGCCTCCTAGGTTGTTTTCCGTGGCTGCCAAAGCCACACACATACACATATTTGCCTCAAATGATTTCAGTCATGTTTGGATCCCCCTGGACTTCCTCGGAGGACAAAACGATATTTTAAGGGTTTCAAAATGACCCAAAATGCCCTCTCAAGGTTCAGGAAGACTCAGGAACACTGTGAATATATCTCCAGATGGAATTTGGAAGCCAAACAATTATTTTTGCGGGAGTTTGTATGGGATATGGTGTCGGAATTATATCCTCCAAGTTCTCCAAGTTGTCTAGCCTTCCACAGTTGCCCATTCTTGTTTTAAAGGGTTCTATATTGTTCTTTATCTGAAAAGCCTTTGAGAAGAGCTTCAACATAATTAATATAAACAGGACAACCACTATTCCACAAGGTTGCAATCTTTAAAAAATGGGTACAACCAGAGAGTGGAATGGGGAGGGCAATAGTTTTCAAATAATACTGTGTCCAATTCTGGGCACCACAATTCAAGAGAGATATTGACAAGCTGGAATGTGTCCAGAGGAGGGCGACTAAAATGATCAAGGGTCTGGAGAACAAGCCCTATGAGGAGCGGCTTAGGGAACTGGGCATGTTTAGCCTGAAGAAGAGAAGGCTGAGAGGAGATATGATAGCCATGTATAAATATGTGAGAGGAAGCCACAGGGAGGAGGGAGCAAGCTTGTTTTCTGCTTCCTTGGAGACTAGGACGCGGAACAATGGCTTCAAACTACAAGAGAGGAGATTCCATCTGAACATTAGGAAGAACTTCCTGACTGTGAGAGCCGTTCAGCAGTGGAACTCTCTGCCCCGGAGTGTGGTGGAGGCTCCTTCTTTGGAAGCTTTTAAGCAGAGGCTGGATGGCCATTTGTCAGGGGTGATTTGAATGCAATATTCCTGCTTCTTGGCAGGGGGTTGGACTGGATGGCCCATGAGGTCTCTTCCAACTCTTTGATTCTATGATTCTATGATTCTATAATAGTTCTTATAATGACCAGCTGGAAATTTCAGGCAGAAGACAAAACTTTCAGAGTTGTTCTTTCAGTGGATTTAATGGAATGACTATGCCTCCTATCCGCTGCCATTTTAGTTTTCAGTTTTCATTAGTAGGCTTTATGTGCATAGATTACAAATTAATTTTTCCCCAGCTTGTCCCATCTGACAAAGTATTACATTCCTATGGAGCAAGGGTAGAAATCTGAGGTGCTTCAAATATTGGTAGACTCCAGGTCCCAGCAGTCAGTGCAGCCAAGAGTTAGGGATGATGGGAGATACTATTCAATATTTAGAAGGCATTCCCTATGGTAGATGGTGGGCTGTAATAATTTTACGTCCCACCTCGGAGTCTGAGATCATCTGGGGAGGCCCTGCTATCGACCCCACCACTGTCACAAGTGAGGCTGGTGGGGACGAGGAGCAGGGCTTTCTCAGTGGTGGCCCCTCACCTGTGGAACTCACTCCCAGGGGAAATCAGGGCATCATCATCCCTCCTCGCCTTTAGGAGAAGGGTGAAGACTTGGTTATGGGACCAGGCCTTTGGACACTCCGGCAATTAAATCAGACAACCAGGCGAGTAAGACCAGCAGGATTGATGAAGTGGAACGTAAAACTAGATCTATGAGTAGCGAACGCTGACCATGTAAGAGGAGAAATTGGGTTTGTATTTGGTTTTATTGATTTTATGGTTATAATGTATATTTGTTGTTAACTGTGTATTGATGTAATTTTGTGTATGATTGTTTTTATGATGCAGGCATCAAATTGTGCCTTTGCTTTTGTAAGCCGCCCTGAGTCCCCTTCGGGGTGAGAAGGGCAGGGTAAAAGAACCCCAAATAACTAAATAATATCAGGACATATAGGGAAAACATGGAGAAGAAAATAAATGCATCAGGTATTGTCCCATGATAATCCTATTCCTCCCATTTATTTTGCTTCCAGAATTACAGATTAAATAAAAAGTGGCTATTTTTGGAGCTTGAATAACATGATTAATATTTACTTCTTCACTCCTTCCTTGCTATATAAAGATTGTTTGACACACCTGTATTTTTCATGTGTTGTGTGTGTCATCACTTCATTTTTTAGAAAGACCTTGTCTATACATTTGGAGATGGGAGTTTTCACCACGGGCTACATAATGACAAACACAGCTATTCTGAGTGAAATAGGCCTACTAGAAGGTATCCTGTGGGAATGGGAAAGTGACAGGAGCAGACAGCCCTCCTCCTCCTCACCATATTAGTTAAAACCTGCTAATTAAGACTGGGAATTGTTTGAGTGCAAATGGGTAAAATAAAGTCTGAGAGAGAGAGTGTGTAGCAGGAGGCTCCAACAAATAAAAGGTTAATAATTGTTTCATATCAAGCAGAGCTTAGAATAACAGCTCTACCTCTGTTCAGTTTATACAGTACGGCACCCTTATCCACTGGCTCAATATCAACGGTTTCACTTGCCCATGTTCCAAAACATTCTTTTTAGTTCCCTCCTGGAAGTGTTTGTGAGCCTCTTTAGGTCTTCATCTGTGATTCTAGCTATGGTTTGCTCATGCTCCAGTATTCTTAAAATAAAGGGTTTGCTCTTCTCTGTGAGCTCAGCTATACACTGGGGTGTGTGTGTCTCTCTGTGTGTATGTCTTGGAATGTACTTCCCATAGATTTGGGGGCATACTGAATAAGGTTTACTCCAGTCAACTATGGCTGGTGGCTGCATGGCTGAGGCTACTCCTACCACTAGGCCAGTGGTTCTCAATCTGTGAATCCCCAGATGTTTTGGCCCTCAACTCCCAGATATCCTAACAGCTGGTAAACTGGAAGAGATTTCTGGGAGTAGTAGTCCAAAACACCCAGATAGAAATAACAGCTCGAGAATCACTGCACTAGGCAGAGTGTGACTGGCCTCAAGCAGGACCTCTTACACCTGAGCTAGCTGCCCATTTTTCTCCCTTGAAGCACAGACTTGTGTGTATACATAGTTAATCCTGAATAATCTATCTAGCCTGGCCTAAGGTCTGCGAAAGACTCTAACCTACAGCCCATGCTGAAATAAGGTGCAGCTGCCAGTCCAGTCAATTTCAGTGCACAATATAAAAGGGTCATTTTGTCTTGATATATCCATTCTTAGTATAATGATTATTCTAAAAAAGACATAGGCTATTCCTTCCCTAGATGCAGTGAATAGGCTTTTCCAACAAGTTGATGACACCATGATCCAACAGACGCATACATCTTGAGCTATGTTGTAAATAGGTATATCCCCTTTAATGTCCCCTTGCAAAGCCTTTGACCTAGAACGTCTTGTCTTCCAGAGCAATGAGTTGCACTTGCTCTCAGTGTATCCAGTGTGCATATCCTAAGACTTGCTTCCCCATTTCTTTTTTCACATTCAGGTCTTCTGACTTTTTCTATTTCTGTGTTTTTTATATTCCTTGTAAGTGCCACACTGATGGTGCAATTGGTGTTGGAACAATAATCCGTATTAGCCATAACCAATATACACAAATGCCAATATGCATATTTGTTTCCTTCAAGAGGGTTATGAAAAAGCAAATTGGAAAGATTTGGAACTTCAGTGTGGAGCTTGGAAACACTTCCCAGAATTCTTCTATGCTGTAAACTAGTTTTAACAGCCAAGAATGGAACCGCCGGAGACAGTCATTGTCATTCTAAATATAATAGAACAAAAATTACATTTGTTAGGTTACATCAGCCAGGCTCATAACATGAGGGGAGGATGCCACATCACCCCCACCCTCAAATTTTGCTTCTGGAGGCAGAGCAATAAATGGTTCCTCAATCTTGATGTTCCAGTCAAGCTACGTAGCATCCAAACCCAGCCAAATGATCGTGGTTCATGAGCCAGGACATTTTGCCGTTCCAGATAGGTACCCTAAACATTCAATAACATAAAGCAAAATATTTAATCATTATAAGCCTTTTGCAAAATCTGCTACCTGCAAATAATTATTATTTATTATGTTTATTGGTACCTTGCTTTTCTTTCCATAAGGAGATTCAACATGACTAAGACTGTCCCATTCTGCCTAAAGGTGAAGTTACTTTCTAGTGAAGTTAGAAGTGAACTGATTGCTTGTTTGGCAGGGGTTGTGTGGCTATAGAATTCAGAAGTGCTTTCTTGGTCCTATTCATTTTTCTCCTCCTACCCAAACAGAGTCACAGCCCAGAAAGTGTTCATGGCAACCCTGAAGTGATTTGTGGAGAGCAGATATATTCCCATGAAAGGCCACAGTTCCAGGTGCTTTGCATTCAAATCAACCCCAGTTCAGAGCATGCCATCTTCTGGTTAGACTAAGGATGCTCATTGCCTAAAATCCTTGAGATCTATTACTAGTCATGGTAGATGATGATAAACTAGATGCACTAGTGGGAGATTGTGTGCAAGATACAAAGCATCACAACTATGGGAGAACATCACCTAATGCAGAAGTTATGGAGCTGACTTCTTTGGACTACAACTCCCTGAATCCCTTGGTCAATGTGGCCAAGGGCTGGGAGGTGTAGCTAAAGAAGCAATTCTTATTAATGTTAATGCTATACTCCTCATAATACAGTAAAAATAATAATTCCATGTGAACCACCCATATGCCATATCTTCATACAATGCACAACTTTTTTTCAGGAATGCAATCTAAGAGATCATTTATACATCAGAGGTATTAAGATCACAAGGACATCAATATCTGGCTTTACAAAAAATAAACTAGCATATGCAAAATAGAAAAGAGCAATCCAGCATGAAAGAAGTAGGTGTTTCCAGATGCCACTGTACGCTTTCTTCATTCTCATGCATGTCCTGCCCTCTGCCATTGAACAATCACACAATCACCCCCCCCCCCTTTCTCATTGTTTCTGTTATAATAACCAAGAATGACTAAGCATGTATGCCTGGATATAAGGGTGATTTTAGAATCAAGAAAGCTACATAGTGAAATAACCACCTCAAATGCTGTTTTATCTTCCAAGGGCAACTGAGGATATGAATAGGGAACACTTAGGGGGCATCCACTCCCTGTCGTACAATGCACCATACTGCAGACGGAAGAGTTTCCTACGGCACGAGCTACTGACATGATGATACTCACTGCAAAGCTCATCCTCATCATTGGTGGCATTTAATTTCAAAGCACTTCCAATATTTGCACAGGCATGATAGGCTTTGTCAGTCTTTATCCTTATTGTTATTCTTCCATAGTGTGTGTGTGTATGTGTATATATATATATATGTGTGTGTGTGTGTGTGTGTGTGTGTGTGTATGTATATGTATATGTATATGCATGTATATGTATATGTTGCACTCCTGGGAAAAGGAGAGACGTGAACCCACCCTCGTAACTTCATTCTCACTGCTGCCATCATGAATGGAACAGCATTTTATGTAACAGATATATCAGGGATTCCTAGTAAGCAGCATCAAAAATCCTACTATGTTCTGTAAGTCAGCTCTGTGTCTTTGCAGAGCAAGAAAGCAAGGGTGTATACCTCCACAAGCAAGAGGAAGAAATAGCATAAAGATACTAGTGTGTGTATTTTTTTTTAAAAAAAATCAAGTTTACAGAAGGATTTTAAAAGCTTCCATGTCTATCTAAGTAATATTTATTGAATGGCAACAACACACCTCTCTTAATAAAAAAAATCATCAAAAGGGGCAGAGGTACTGAAAAGACCCTGTTAACAACTGCCCACCATCTTGGCTCTATCAATCTACCCTGTATGACATTTTCATAAAATAACAATAATAACAGGCATTTTTATTTTTAGATCGAAGTACTCAAAGATACTTGGCGTGTGGCTGAATAGCCAAAGGACAGTCTCACCTTCGGTGCCTTTAAAAAAAAAATGGATGGAGGAGGGGAAGAAGCTCATAGAAATGGGCTACATTAGATAGTATTCACATAAGCTTGATTGGTCGTGGGCGTTCCAGTTATTGTAATTTTGAGTACCACCTCAAAATTACATTTTTTTCTTTCAACCTGGTGAAAGCTGATTCTCCTGCTTGTTCTTTTTTTTTTTTTACACACCCACATACATTTCCTCACGGATTTTCAGCCTTGAATGCCCGAATATCTTTGTGTCTATCTTCAGTTTGAAAAGTGCAACCATGTTCCCATGCCAGATATCTCTCATTGCCTGGCAGCTTTTGCATCTCCATACCTTACTAGTAAGCATAAATGCTGCATACTAAACTCTTCCAGCAATGGCAGACATTCACACAGAAAACAGCAGCACACTACTGTTATGGCCACTATGACTAAAACTTGAAATATAACAAAAAGGTGTCTTTTTAAAGCTACAAGCAAATAATATCATCAAAGTAACTTTAGTATTTTTTTTAAAACGGCATTTGAGTTAAACCCAGAGTAAAGGGTTTTAAAGAATGGTCTATATAGAAAAGAAAATGGATTACCATTGGGGGAAGTCCCAGTCATTTAGATTCTCCAGCCAAGGCTTAGAGTCACCCAGAGATTGCAGCTATTCCTCCTTTTAACTTCATTCCCCAACTGTGCAAGGAATTAGTTAAAAATGACGTCACTGCTGATCACCTCCCTCCCTTTGCTGGTTCTTACCTTTATACACTTGCCCAAAAAAGAAAAGAGTAAAGCTGAGGTTACTCTTATCTTTCCCAAATTGGTCAATGAAACAGGACTTCTCCAAGTTCTGGATTCAGCATCTGTTCATTCCTGTCCATGCCAAAGCAGGATAAGAAATGTTTTCCTTTGATGTCTACTGCAGTACATTTGCTTTGGAAAAAAATGCACTGTCAAAAGGCCCCATCAGATCCATAGATCTCTTAAGCAACCCTAATCCTTCTAACCTCATTACATACAAACCTTACAGAACCATGTCAGCCTCTGTGTGAAAGAGAAGGAAATCAACCTCTTGTGGATTTTGTTGCAGTTTCTTCTATGGAATGGGTGGGGTGTCTCTGTATAATTTTAAAGATCTGCTACACCAGAACTACAATCTATCTTTTTTCTCACCTTCCCTCTTCTCTGGATATTACATCACCAGAATAGGATTCCAACTGTACTATGATAGTAGGATAAAAATAATTCTGAATGGGAGCTAACTGCAGTGAAGTCATCTATTGAACTGAAGCAATCCAGAAATCTGATTCCCTGGTAGTTTTACACAAAGGCCTGTCATCACATTGCTTGAATTGCAAAACCCTGCATTTGCTGAAGAGCAAGGTGTCAGATCAGGGTGCTGTTGAAAGCAGCTTTAATTGTTACCCGGGGAGGGGCTTCTGCCACTGCAAGCCTTGCTTGGCCCCAGGTAGAAGCAATGCAT